>NW_024756143.1:0-2660 GCF_018991925.1 Homarus americanus
GTTGGGGTCTCTACTACTGAAGTAAACGTAATAATAATGGGGTAAAATAAGAACGCCTACCCACTCCACCATTTACAGAAGCAACACAAAGCCCCGAAAGCAATTCTTTCCTCTCGACACACTTTATATACAGCGATGAATTTCTAAACAACGGTTCTTGTGTCAGCATATTGTAAGCTCACACAAAGCATTACTGTCAGCTTACAACAGTGGCCATCCAACCCCTTGCTGCACATAACAAAAGACCCACAAATTTTATTATTACATTTTCCAGAAGTCACACCAAGTTAAATTATATAGTGAACATAATTTGTTTTTCTTCAGAACGTATCACCATTTAACACACTTCCATTACATAGCATAACATTACGCAACACATTTCTATATAGTAAAACAAATCTTTCTTCACTAACGTTATGTCTACGAAACTGTTGATATTTACAATATTTTAAACGCTATGAAAACGTGTATACAATTATGCTGATTAAAAATGCATAATTCGGGTCACCTGAAAATTAAACAACCTAACTCATACTGAGGGGGTTAGGTTAGGGTAGAGTAGGTTAGGTTAGGTTAGGGTAAAGTAGGTTAGGTTAGGTTAGGGTAGAGTAGGTTAGGTTAGGGTAGAGTAGGTTAGGTTAGGTTAGGGTAGAGTAGGTTAGGTTAGGGTAGGTTAGGTTAGGGTAGAGTAGGTTAGGTTAGGTTAGGGTAGAGTAGGTTAGGTTAGGTTAGGGTAGGTTAGGTTGGGTTGGGAGATGCAGGTTGGGTTGGGGTGGGAGTGGGGTTGGGTTGAGATTGCAGGTGGGGTTGGGGTAGAGTAGGTTGGGTTAGAGTTGGGGTGAAGTAGGTTAGGTTAGGGTTGGGTTGGGTTGGGGTGGAGTTGGTTCTTCAGAGGTAAGGACCCAGAATTGAAGGTGATTTAGGGTAGAGTAGGTTAGGTTGGTTAGGGGTGGAGTAGGTTGGGTTGGGGTGGGTTAGGTTGGGATTAGGTTGGATTAGAGTAGGTTGGGTTAGGGTGAGAGTGGTTAGGGTGGAGAGTAGGTTGGGTTAGGTTGGGGTAGAGTAGGTTGGGATTGGGTTGGGTTGGGTTGGGGTGGGGTTGGTTGGGTAGAATGGGTTGGAGTTGGGGTAAGTGTTAGAGTAGGTTGGGTTAGGGTAGAGTAGGTTAGGTTAGGGTAGAGTAGGTTAGGTTAGGTTAGAGCAGGTTAGGTTAGGGTAGAGTAGGGTAGGGTAGGGTTAATCATGTGAAATAAGTTGGGGTTTCGAATCTTCAGGTGATCCCATACGAACACAGTAAGGACCTGTTGTAATTCGTGTTTACATATTAACAATTGTTGTGACAGAATGACCCACTTCAACGCTACACATGACAGGCGAGGCTTAAACACAGTGGATAATTTCGTCTCTCAGTGGAAAGTTATCGTTTCTTGATTACGAGGTCGAGGGGCTGTCATGTTGGGACTATATTTAAGATGACGGGGCAATTTTTTGTGATGGTGGGACTATATTTATGATGGTGGGACTATTTCTTGTGATGTTAGGGAGAGTAGTCTTGTGATGTTTGGGGCTACTATTGTGAACCTGGGGCTACTCTTGTGATGTGCTGGACTACTATTGTGAACTTGGGGCTACCCTTGTTTCACCATTGTACAGTACATTGTCTATGCACACTGCTTGAATACCTGCATTATATACATGCGAAATCAAAGTGACCTTGTGTGACTATTGTACTTTTATAAACATTTACCTATCTATCTCTCTATCTATCTATCTATCTATCTCTCTACCTATCTATCTATCTATCCACCCATTCATCAATCTATAAGTATCTTCCAATCAATCATCAATCTATCTATCTTAGCTATTTCATCTATGTATCAATTTAATCTCTCTATCTTGTCGCCTGTAGTCAGAGGCTTGCCCAGTCAAGTGCCAAGCTACAGGGAAACACTGAAGGACTCGTTCGTACCAATTGCTTCCAGATGAGACCCCCCCTACGAGCAGTTCTCTTCTCTTCCTCACTCACACGTAAAAGAAGCACCGGCTCTTATTTTCTATGCAAAATTTTCCGAGTCACACAGCGTAAAATGGAGAGAGAGAGGAGGCCGGTGGATCAACCTCCTCTCCTCCTGGTAGCCTTAGTGATCAAAGTCGTGTGGAGTTATACTGGGCCTCTGGATCTTATAGCCCACATGACGCTTGACACTATATACGGTACACGTGCATTGATCTTTGTAGTCGGTAAGATTCTGTTCCGAGTTGGAGTAGGAGGAAGACGACGAGGAGGAGGAGGAGGAGGAAGAAAGGGAAATTCAGACTTTATTTACTGTCTGAGGAAGGATTAGTTGTTATCATGGGTGTTTGGGGGTGAGAAAAATGGTGTTGTTGAGAAGTCATTTTTTTTGAGAGAGAATCGCGTGTGTAGTAAAATAAGGTTATTAAGGTTATCGAGGTTATGTGACTGGGTTAAATAGACGTTATCTAAGAAACGCTTCAAATCTCCCTTCTTCACTCTCCAGAAACACTCGGTTACACTTGAAGTATGTGGTTACTCTCACTTGGTCTTATTTTATGTGGTATCGTAATATTTTTTTCTCCTGTTATGACCTTATGCCGTGACCTAGCTCTTGAACACTTTGTGGCATTCCCCCCCTCCCCCC
>NW_024756144.1:0-2768 GCF_018991925.1 Homarus americanus
AATCATGGTTGTGTTTTTTATAATCATGGTCGTGGTTGTTATAATCATAGTCGTGGCTGTTATAATCATAGTCGTGGTTGTTGTAATCATCTTCGTGGTTGTTATAATCATGGTAGTGGTTGTTATAATCATGGTTGTGGTTGTTATAATCATGGTTCTGGTTATGATCATAGTCGTAGTTGTTATAATCATGGTCGTGGGTGTTATAATCATTGTAATGGTTGTTCTTATCATAGTCGTGGTTATAATAATCATGGTCGTGGTAGTTATAATCATGGTCGTGGATTTTATAATCATAATCGTAGTTGTTATAATCATGGTCGTGGTTGTTATAATCATGGTCGTGATTGTTATTATCATAGTCGTGGTTGTTATAATCATATTCGTGGTTGTTATAATCATAGTCGTGTTTGTTATAATCAAGGTCGTGGTTGTTATAATCATGGTCGTGGTTGTTATAATCATGGTCTTGGTTGTTATAATTATAGTCTGGGTTGTTATAATCAAGGTCGTGGTTGTTATATTCATGGTCGTGGTTATTATAATCAAAGTCGTGGTTGTTATAATCATAGTCGTGAGTGTTATAATCATGGTCGTGGTGTGTATAATCATATTCGTGGTTGTTATGATCATGGTCGTGGTTGTTATAATCATGATCGTGGTTGTTATAATCATAGTCGTGGTTGTTATAATCAGGGTCGTGGTTGTTATATTCAAGGTCGTGGTTATTATAATCATATTCGTGGTTGTTATAATCATGGTCGTGGTTGTTATAATCATGGTCGTGGTTGTTATAATCATAGTCGTGGTTGTAATAATCAAGGTCGTGGTTGTTATATTCTTGGTCGTGGTTATTATAATCATGAGCGTGGATGTTATAATCAGAGTCGTGGTTGTTATAATCATGGTCGTGGTTATTATAATCATAGTTGTGGTTGTAATAATCATAGTCGTGAGTGTTATAATCATGGTCGTGGTGTGTATAATCATATTCGTGGATGTTATGATCATGGTCCTGGTTGTTATAATCATGGTCGTGGTTGTTATAATCATGATCGTGGTTGTTATAATCATAGTGGTGGTTGTTATAATCATGGTCGTGGTTGTTATAATCAAGGTCGTGGTTGTTATATTCATGGTCGTGGTTATTATAATCTTGGTCGTGGATGTTATAATCATAGTGGTGGTTGTAATAATATGGTCGTGGTTATTATAATCATAGTCGTGGTTGTTATAATCATAGTCGTGAGTGTTATAATCATGGTCGTGGTGTATATAATCATGGTCGTGGTTGTTATAATCATGGTCGTTGTTGTTATAATCATGGTCGGGTTGTTATAATCATGGTCGTGGTTGTTATAATCATGGTCGTGGTTGTTATAATCATAGTCGTGGTTGTTATAATCAAGGTCGTGGTTGTTATATTCATGGTCGTGGTTATTATAATCATGAGCGTGGATGTTATAATCAGAGTCGTGGTTGTTATAATCATGGTCATGGTTATTATAATCATGTCGTGGTTGTTATAATCTAGGTCGTGGTTGTTATAATCATGGCCGTGGTTGTTGTAATCATGGTCGTGGTTGTTAAAATCATGGTCGTGGTTGTTATAATCATAGTCGTGTGTGTTATAATCATGGTCGTGGTTGTTATAATCATATTCGTGGTTGTTATAATCATGGTCGTGGTTCCTATAATCATGGTCGGGGTTGTTATAATCATGGTCGTGGTTGTTATAATCATGGTCGTGGTTGCTATAATCATAGTCGTGGTTAGGATCATAGTCGTGGTTGTTATAATCATAGTCGTGGTTGTTATAATCATAGTCGTGAGTGTTATAATCATGGTCGTGGTGTATATAATCATATTCTTGGTGGTTATAATCATGGTCGTGGTAGTTATAATCATGGTCGTGGTTGTTATAATCATGGTCGTGGTTGTTATAATCATAGTCGTGGTTGTTATAATCATGGTCGTGGTTGTTATAATCATGGTCGGTTGTTATAATCATGGTCGTGGTTGTAATAATCAAGGTCGTGGTTGTTATAATCATGGTCGTGATTGTTATATTCATGGTCGTGGGTGTTATAATCAAGGTCGTGGTTGTTATAATCATAGTCGCGTTTATGATCATTGTCGTGGTTGTTATAATCATGGTCATGGTTGTTATAATCATGGTCGTGGTTGTTATAATCTTGGTCGTGGTTGTTATAATCAAGGTCGTGGTTGTTATAATCATAGCCGTGGTTGTTGTAATCATGGTTGTGGTTGTTAAAACAAGGTCGTGGGTGTTATAATCATAGTCGTGGTTATGATCATAGTCGTGGTTGTTATAATCATAGTCGTGGTTGTTATTATCATGGTCGTGTGTGTTATAATCATGGTCGTGGTTGTTATAATCATAGTCGTGGTTGTTATAATCATATTCTTGGTTGTTATAATCATGGTCGTGGTAGTTATAATCATGGTCGTGGTTGTTATAATCATGGTCGTGGTTGTTATAATCATAGTCGTGGTTGTTATAATCATAGTCGTGGTTGTTATAATCAAGGCCGTGGTTGATATATTCATGGCCGTGGTTATTTTAATCATGGTCGTGGTTATTATAATCATAGTCGTGGTTGTTATAATCATTGTCGTGAGTGTTATAATCATGGTCGTGGTTGTTATAATCATGACCGTGTTTGTTATAATCATAGTCGTGGTTGTAATAATCATGGTCGTGGTTGTTATAATCATGGTCGTGGTTGTTATAATCATGGTCGTGG
>NW_024756145.1:0-4957 GCF_018991925.1 Homarus americanus
ATAATGAAGGACTAAAAATTAATGGTAAAGTAATATCAAATAAACGGTATGCAGATGATACTGCTCTTATCACGAATAGTGAAGAGTGGCTACAAAAATGTTAACAGATTAATGGCAATAGGGAACTTAAACAATATTAAAAAGTTGTGTATTTGGGAAGCAACATTAGCTATGATGCTAGATATACGGAGGAAATCAAACGAAGAATATGCCAAGCAAAAACAGCATTGAATAATCTAAAAGACCTAATGAAAAGGGACATTGACTTCAATTTGAGAAAGAGGCTACTGAAACATTTTATATGGCAAAGGACTGTTGTATGGGTTAGATCGTGGACACTTTTAGCAGATGCCAGAACTGAAACATTTTATATGGCAAAGGACTGTTGTATGGGTTAGATCGTGGACACTTTTAGCAGATGCCAGAAAAAGTAGGAGCCCTTTGAAAAGTGGTGTTATAGCTGTAGGCGAATGCTAAGATTAAACTATACTAACCGGAAAACAAATGAAGAAATAATAAGATTAGCAAATAATCCAAGAAAAAATGTTGAAATGTACAGAGAAAGAAAAATAAGATACTTTGGTAATATATTTAGAGGTGAGGGGTTAATAACAGAAATATTAATGGACAAAATTGAGGGTAGGAGGGCCAGGGGAAGGCAGAGACTGGGATGGATGAGTGAAATTAAAAAGTGGGTCCCAAGAGAGAGACAAATCTTGGAGGATTGGTAAAAACAATCGGAAACTGTTAAGAGCGGAGGACTGTGGTCACCAACCTCCAGATACGAGGGCGGTACTTTGATTTATTGAACCTAACCAAACCTAATCATACCTGACCAAAACTAACCTAACCTTATCTAACGTTACGTAACCTAACCTAGACTCTGAAAAAAGACTCGGGTAGGTGTAAATGCAACAGGAATTAACTTTTTATTCCTTGTAGTTGTTTCCTTTGCCACCACCATATCTAACCTAACCTAACCTAACCAGTAAGACGATTAGTCTCTTGTGATACATCTGGTCTCCATACTTTTTCCTCCACTTCCCTCACTAATCTCATCTTCAGGCTGACATGATTACAATTGTTTCACCTCTTTAGTAAACAAGACATATTTTTAAGGGGCCCTTCTGAAGCCTTGATCCAACATGCAATATTTCAATGTACTGTTCTTCTCTGTGATTCTCCAATTACTACACTGGAGTTTTCCTTTTAATATTTTTTTTTCAGTTTTATATTCATTGGTAGTGTCAGTTTCAGTTTGTTTTAATGTTAGTTTCAGTTTCAGTCAGCTTTTTGTCAGTGTCAGCTTTAGTTTGTTTTCACGCTAGTGTCAGTTTCAGTTTATTTTTGTCAGTGTCAGTTTTAGTTTCTTTTAATGTCAATATTAGTTTCATTTTCAACTTGTTTCAGTTCCGGATTTAATTTTAATTTCGTTTTCAGTTTCAATACCAGTTTCAGTTACTGTTTCCCTCTCCCGTACAGCTGGGGTTGGGTAAGTGTGCGGACACAAGGATAGGCACCCCTGGACTTATCAAAGGCATTTCCGGCGGTGAGAAGAAAAGACTTGCCTTTGCCTGTGAGGTACAGTGCTCTTTCTCTTCGTCGTCTGAGTCTTAAATGTTATTACAGGATTTTCTTTTCTCTGGCTGAAGATGTGAATAATTTACTCAATGTGAAGCAACGACACAAAGACAGATTCTCAAAGGTTAGTACGTGAATTTTTTTCTCTAGCTGGAGTCAAGAGAAAGCATCTGATTCTCCTTGAATCTACGACACAAATATGGTTACTCATATGTTCGTAAGTTAAATGTTTTCCTATAAAAAGGAGATGATAGGACGAACTTAGTCTTATATCCTGTGAAGTTATGACATATACGCTGTATATGGATTTTCAAAGGCTTATATGTTAAACTTTCCTGGAGGTGAATATGTTAGAAATAATCTCATTCACCTTTTAGAAACGTAATGATGACGAATTCTCATTGGATAGTATGTAAAAACTTTCTCTAGATGGAGATGTCAAAATGAGTCTGATTGACTCTGAACGTACAACACAAGTGATATAGAAGTTTTATAGTCGAGATGTAATCATGGTGAATTGAAAAACAGCAACATTTATGACGAGTTAATGATATGTAGTGATCAAATAGAGTACCGTCTTCAAATATGAGGGTTGGTGATCATAGTCCTACAGTCCTACACAGTCCTCAAAGGTATCGTATCTCTTTGGGGACCCAGTTTTTAATTTCATTCAACCATCCCAATATTTGCCTTCCCCTGGCCCTCGCACTCTCAACTTTGCCCATTTGCTGTTAATATCCCCTCACCCCTAATTATATGACCAAAGTATCCCATTCTCCCTTTCTTGTACATTTCAAGTATTTCTCTTGAAGTTTTTGCTAATTTTAATACTTCTTCCTTTGTTTTCCAGTCAGTGTAGCTTATTCTTAGCACTCTCCTAAAGCATCACATTTCAAAGGCCACCAACCTCTTTCTGGTATCTGCTGAAATTGCCCACACATCTGACCAATACAATAGTCCTTGCCATATAAAGCCTTTCAGCAAACTTTTTGTCAAATTGAAGTCCTTGTCTCTTCATAAGTTCTTTTAGATTATTAACTTCTGTTTCTGTTTTCCCCCTTCTTATTTTGATTTCTTCCATATATCTTTCATCACAGTTAACACTACAAATTTTCCACTTGTCTAAATTTCTTGTTGGTTACCATAATTTTTTTTTTTATAATTTATTTCCAAATTGTAAACATGTGATAGCTGTTTTGGGGTATCACATACAATTGTTTTAAACAAGTTCTGGAATTCTTAAAGTGGCAGGGCTGATGTAAACACTTCTTCTGGGCTTTTCTTTATTGTTGAAGCGTCTATATACACAGCCCTGAGTTTAGGAGAGAATATATAGTGAACTATCTCCGGGGGAAGTGTTTTGATTTCACTTGTATGGGAACACTTAAGTTAGGTGTTCACCCCTTAAATAGTGGTAAGAGTCTAGCTCTCTCCTGTGAGCGAGAGGGAGCATCAAGTGGGTGTTATGATTAGTCAATTGACCTCGCATTGTTGAATAACTTAGTGAATAATTTGGTGATATACATTTGGATAAATATTTATATAATGCAAAAGGTGTTGTTACAAACAAACATTACTTTCGTCTTTACAGAATTAACTCTTAAACCATACTTTACACACGATTAATGAACATTTATACATACGAATGTTGAAAAGTTATATATGCGAATAATGAACAATTAATTGCACATATAACTAATGAAGAAAATATATACGATAAATGAACAAACATACAATCAGCTAATGAACAACCATTTATATGACTAATGAACGAGTATACTGTACATATGGCTAATGACAATATATATATATTTATATATATATATATATATATATATATAAATATATATATATATATATATATATATATATATATATATATATATATATATATATATATATATATATATATATATATATATATATATATATATATATATATATATATATATATATATATATATATGAATAAACACACGACGACTAATGAACTTGTGACTACTGAACAAATATACATAAAGGTACATCCAAATAATGAACAAATATGAACCTACAGTATACCATCTAAAATGTTGCGATTGTTTTTCAGATGATCACCAACCCTCTTCTACTCTTGTGTGACGAACCAACCTCCGGCCTGGACTCCTTTATGGCCCAGAGTGTAGTGAAGGCTATGAAACGACTCACAGGGCTGGGTAAGACGGTCATAGCCACTATCCACCAACCAAGCTCTGAGGTCTTTGCCATGTTTGACCGACTCCTTATCTTGGCAGAGGGTCGAGTCGCCTTTCTGGGCACTGTTGATCAAGCACACGCCTTCTTCACCAGGTCAGGATGAATACACACACACACACACATATATATATATATGCTGATAACCACAATGAAAGAAGAAAACACGAAGTTCCCAAGCGCTTTCGTGTAATTCACATCTTCAGGGGTGAGTATAGACTAAGGAGAAGTACAAAACAAGGTGTATATATACAGAGGAGAGTGAGATCAGGTCCACAATGGTCAGGTATTAGGTAATGACCCTACTAATCTTTAAATAGCACTGCAACGGTCGGAAGTCAGGTCAGAGGGTAAGGTGACCCAACCTTCTCACCTAGTTACTTAGTGTTTTCTTCTTTCCTTGTGGTTATCAGCATATACCTAGATCACGCGCAACTGCAGTGATTTACTTGCATATATATATATATATATATATATATATATATATTGATAAATCACACAGGAAAGAAACAACAGGCACCTCTGAAGATGTCTTGATAAAGACGAAAGCTAAGGTGCTCCATTGTTTCCCTTTTCCCGTGTGATTTTATCAAGATTTATCTTATCCACGTTTTCATTGTGGATCTACATGAAATATGTATATATATATATATATATATATATATATATATATATATATATATATATACAATCAACACCTCAACCCGCCAGGATTCGAACCCACGGCCCACAAGCCTATGACTGTGACCGGGGAACGCTAACCGCTGGACCACCAGGATACTAAAAGCAGTCCTAGACTTTGTTATATTTCACACAAAGCCTGTTCAACGAGCTTATGGCGCCGTGAACGTCTAATGGGGACCACCCGTATCACTTAGGTGGTCAGAGTAACGTTTTACCAAATCCGGCTTCGAAACACGAGGATCCATATATATTTCATTAGCCCAATAAAGCACGCGGACTTCTACATACAATCAACACCTCAACCCGCCAGGATTCGAACCCACGGCACACAAGCCTATGACTGTGACCGGGGAACGCTAACCGCTGGACCACCAGGATACAAAAGCAGTCCTAGACTTTTGTTATATTTCACACAAAGCCTGTTCAACGAGCTTATGGCGCCGTGAACCTCTAATGGGGA
>NW_024756146.1:0-13118 GCF_018991925.1 Homarus americanus
TGATATACTTCGTTCAATTTACATGTGCTGGTGCTGATACTGGTGTTCATTACAAGATTTTACAAGATATGAATATCAGAGAAAAACAATATAAGACGTACAAACTTTACCTGAAATTAAATATCTCACTGCATTAAAAACGAATTTAATACGTTTTAAAATAAATATTTTTGCCAGTGGGGCTTGCGTGGTCTTCTCTTTCCTCAGTTAACCAATGTCGAAAAATCACAATAATAACGCGTAATTATATAATGTGACTGGTTCAGGAGCGTGTGTAATGTTGGTGTGGAATTCCTGTTGCAAAAAATGCGGTACAAAATAATTGTTTTTTGATGAAGTTGTGGTGCAGACGGGTGAATGAACAGACAGACAGAAGAGACAAGTTTAGAAACGGGCAAACACAGACAGACAGACAAGTAAACAGACGATGAGACAGTCAAGCAGTAATGTCTTTATTATTGTGTTTCATATTCAAATATCTCTAACGTTTTGTTTATACAGTCTCTAAAAAAAAAGGAGCAAGAAATTGACAGACAGTACATGAGAAAACAAACAAACAGCAAAACTTCGTTTAGAAACCGAATTTAATATATATGACGAGTTTGGAAGAGCGCTGGAATTATCTCTTAGTACTAGGAATGTCCTAAATTTTAGAGCAACCAATCCAAAACTCACCAACACTAATAAACATAGAATGAAATCACAGTCTTACCCAATCCTGAGGCTGTGGTGGGCGTGGAGGTTGGAGGGACGCCTGAGACCCCTTATAGTGCAGTGAGAGAAAGAAACCAGTAGGAGGTGTGGGCTGGAGGTCGCGCAGGTGGTGAGTGTGAGTCTGCCCAGGGCAGAGTGCCCAACACTCGTAATGGTTGCACCGGGCGGAGCGAGGGGGCGATGTAGGTGAGGAGGGGGTGGTTGTGTGGTCGGGCTAGTGACCCACACCCAGGCCGTCGTCTGTAAGCGTTGTTGAGTTGCTCATGCTGTCAGACCCTGGTTAAGTTGGAGAATATTTCTTAACAAAGCTAATATAGATAATAACAGTAATAATAAAGTAAGTATGTTACGAGGTTTAATGACAACTTTGAGTCATTCACCAATCATTTAAACTCTTAACTCAGACTAAGTCAAGGAAACACCGCCATTTACCACCACGTACTCCAACTATATAATTTAAAATCATTCAATGACTCTTGGTGTTTAAATTCATCATTTATTTGCCTCCATCTATGAAATGCATTAAATTTATCAGTATTCATCATTTATCTTAATTCGTCATTCTTAATCTGACCTTCGTGTTTGTTACATTTAGTTTTATTTAGATTCCTTCATCCAAACGCTAAATATATTGTCGGTCAATAAAGCTCATTGAACTAAATCCCTTTGTTTAAACCAGACCATTTAAATAAGAATATAATTTTTCAATACATATACATATTACTCTTGTGCGTCTATAGATACCTTATATCTTTTTATATGGCTGTACAAAACGTGAAAAATAGTTTGGGTGTTATATGATTACATAAGTTTCCCTGTTTAGTTTCTTTGAAAGAATTGTTAAAGAAAATATAGTTTTAAATGGGTAACTACTGTAGTACGGCGTTGTTATGTCACACTGTACTGTCCTTGTGAATGTTGACTTTCAACAATAGTGATGTATTTAATAAAGACTACAATATTATTCCGTGTTAGCTCATCTTAACATTCCATAGTTCAAATCTTCAAGTCTTCTACAACACGGAAATAGTTATCTGAATCTACAGGTATTCGGTTGAAATGTAGGTATAAATGAAACCCAATATAAAAGTTGCTTAAAACTCCAGAAGAATGACCCGCGCTACACAAGAGGTAAAAAATGGAATCAGATTGTGTCTTTAGGGCAGATGAATCACCCAGTTCGTAAGTGAACTTATATATTATAAGTTATATACAGTATTTCGTATTGATGTTGATAGTTAATGAAGTGTAAAATTACAGGTGAGGCTCCATATTGTCGCTCACTGTATATTGACTTTAATGAACAAGTTATTAATTATTATTATTATTATTGTAGCTGTTGTTTAAAAATGACTAATGGGCTGACTTACCTCCGGGTTGCATTAGTGACGTCATTTCTCGTGTATCTCCGCATCCGTATGTTGGCGATGGCTGGCTTCCTTCTCGGTAGTCGGTGAGGGCGACGGTGGTGTCTTGGTGTGGCAGAGACGTTCGGCGTTTGTAATTGGTACTGAACATGGTGGAGGAGATGTCGTGCGTCTGCAGCTGCTGGTGTATCCTTGGGCGACAAGCCACTGCCACGTTCACATCCAGGATGAATATACCTTCAAGTGTGTTGGTCAACCCGTCTGTAATAATAATAATAATAATAATAATAATAATAATAATAATAATAATAATTAATAATGATAATAATAATAATAATAATAATAATAATAATATACACACAATAATAAAAAAAAAGAATAAGAACAAGATAATCGGCAAGGAACAAAAATAGGTGTGCTTATTGTTATTGTCGTTATTACAGTATTGTCAATCTACATTATTATTATTATTATTATTATTATTATTATTATTATTATTATTATTATTATTATTATTATTATTATTATTATTATTATTATTATTATTATTATGATGATTATTATTATACCAGATAAATAATATTTATCCTAAATCCGTTATCTAATTGTACAAATACATTTAATTTAATGGCAAACTCCTGTGTATAAAATGATGTGTATTGACATTATTGATGTGTACATGACTTATGGTGTCGTTCATAACCTGTACTGTGTACATGAGTGTTGTGTAAAAATAAACAATCTGAATCTGTGTACATATGGCCCGAGTTCACTAGTGTGTGTGTGTGTGTGTGTGTGTGTTTTGTGTGTGTGTGTGTGTGTGTGTGTGTGAACACTCACCATCTCCAGGTAACAGTAGCCGTGGTGGGGGTAGTGGAGGCAGGATACCCTTGTTCCAGTGTGGGCGTGAGGAGGACGCCTGTGCCTCCACCTCATCCACGCCCACCATACCCACGGCGACTGTCCCCAGTGCCACCCCTGCCCATCACCTCACCGGCATCGCAACCTGCCCACCTGAAAGACAAATATAAAACTAATAAAGTGATTCTCTTTACCTCACCATTCTAAAGACAGGTATATATAGAAATGTATTTTTTCTGTGTTTTATATTTTTTTATTTTTTTTTTATTTTAGGATATAATTTGACTATTTTAGATACATGTAGGATTGTAAGCATAAGAACACACAAGGGGACTTACGGTAATATACAAACTAAGGCTTCACATGCACAAAGACTCTCAACCAACGACAGGCGTCCATTAATACAAGTTATAGGAGAGAAAAATAAACGTGATGGAATATAATTTTGAAAGCTCTTAACGCACCCTTTTGGGATCACACATATCTCATATCATTTCACCTCAAGACTAACTACCCTGTCGTTAACTTTACCTAACCTAACCTAACCTAACCTAACCTAACCAAACCAAACCAAACCAAACCTAACCAAACCCAACCAACAAACCAAACCTAACCTAACCAAACCAAACCAAACCAAACCAAACTTAACCAAACCTAACCAAACTAAACCAAACCAAACCAAACCCAACCCTAACCAAACCTAACCAACCTAACCTAACCTAACCAAACCAAACCAAACCTAACCCAACCTAACCAAACCAACCTAACCTTCCTAACCCAACCCTCTCAAAGCATCAGATGAGAGAGAGAGGGTTGTCAGTGGTATACCTCATTAAGCAGCCATACACGCCCACAGCCCCTCATGATGGGTGGACACGTGAGGGCTGTTCTCGTGATCCACCGTGACTTGCTTCTTCCACCTCCTCCTCTTCCACCTCCTCCTTCCATCTCCTCCATCTCCCTCCTTCCTTCAACTCCTCCACCATCTGAGCCTGTATCACCAGCTGGGCGCTTCCTTTCCAGCTGGTAACCTCAACACCACCTGTGGATGAGGGGAGGGAATTAATGTGTGGGGGTGCTGGTGTGTAGGGGTGTTGGTAGGGGGTGCTGGTGTAGGGGGGTGTTGGTGTAGGGGGTGTTGGTGTGTAGGGGGGTGTTGTGTAGGGGGTGTTGGTGTGTAGGGGTGCTGGTGTGTAAAGGGTGCTGGGTGTGTGTAGGGGGGTGTGTAGGGGGGTGTTGGTAGGGGGGTGTTGGTGTGTAGGGGGGTCTGGTGTGTAGGGGGGGGGCAGGTAGGGGGGTTGTGTGTAGGGGGGTGTGTAAAGGGAAAGCAGTGTGTGTAGGGGGTGCTGGTGTGTGGGGGGGTGTTGTAGTGGGGGTGCTGTGAGGAGGGGGTGCTGGTGTGTAGGGGGGGTGCTGGGGTGTGTAGGGGGTACAGTGTGTAAGGGTGCTGTGTGTGGGGTGCTGGTGTGTAGGGTGCTGGTGTGTAGGGGTGTGTGTAGGGGGTACAGTGTAGGGGTGCTGGTGTAAAGGTGCTAGTGTAGGGGGTGACTGGTGTGTGGGGTGCTGTGTAGGGGGTGCTGGTGTAGGGGGTGCTGGTGTAGGGGGTGTGTAGGGGCGCTGGTGTGTGCAAAGGTGCTGGTGTGGGGGGCTAGTGTAGGGGTGCTGGTGTGTGGGGTAAGTGTGTAGGGGTGCTGGTGTAGGGGGTGCTGGTGTAGGAGGTGTGTGTGTGTGTGTGTGTGTGTGTGTGTGTGTGTGCGTGTGTGTGTGTGTGTGTGTGTGAACAGGAAGAAAAATATATAATATACAATAAAAGAAACATAAAAGTAGATAAAATAACACACACACACACATCCACACCCACACCCACATCCACACCCACACCCACACCCACCCACACCCACACCCACACCCCACACCCACACAACCCACATCCACACTCACCGCCCAGATGTGTCTCCACCACCTCCCCGCTTCCTGGCGGTCGTGGTTCTCCTGACCCAGAAGACAATTGGCGTGGGCGTGGCGGTGACAGGACAGCTGATCTTACGCACGTGGGTGGGCGTGGATGACAGCAATACATGGCCGCACGCCCCCAACCTCGGGCGTTCTGTAGTGGGGGAGTTTTAGAAGATGTTGCTGTTTTGTTAAGGTGTTTTGTAGTTAATGCTCAGAAGTTCAAAATGTAAAGTAATTAGCGTTCAAAAGTTCAAAATGTAAAAGTAATTAGCTATCAGAAGTTCAAAATGTTATGTAATTAGTTCAGAAGTTCAAAATGTAAAGTAATTAATGTTCAGATGTTCTGCTTTTAACTCTTCATGAAGAAATCTTATAAACGACAGTAAAAATTTTCAGCATTAACTTTCGAAAGTTCAAAGTTTCAGCAGTTCACGTTCGAAGTTCCAGTTCCAGCAATCCACGTTCAGAAGTTCCACCACGTTCAGAAGTTCCAGTAATCCACGTTCAGAAACCCAACAATCCACGTTCAGAATTTCCAGTAATCCACGTTCAGAAGTTCAGAAGTTCCAGCAATCCACGTTCAGAAGTTCAGAAGTTCCAGCAATCCACGTTCAGAAGTTCAGAAGCTCCAGCAATCCACGTTCAGAAGATCAGAAATTCCAGCAATTCACGTTCAGAAGTTCAGAAGTTCCAGCAATCCACGTTCAGATAATCACTTAACATCCTTAATAATAATAATGACGAGCCTTCACCTAGACAAGTTATTAATGTAGAACCCAATTGGTGACTCAATATCGTATGCTAATGTAATCCTGTTAAAATGATCGCAAATGAATGTTACTCTTCCATTATCGGTTCAAAATGGTCCGGTGAGACGATTAATTGCGTTCAGCCTCATGTGTGTTCAAACGTTTATGCCATTCTGTTATGTGTCTGTTATGTGTCTGTTATGTGTCTGTTATGGTCTGTTATGTGTGATGCCATTATGACGGATTTTAAAAGGTTTGTTATTGTTAGGTGGAAATGTGAATATGTGGTGTGTATGTGTGTGTGTATGTGTATGTATGTATGTATGTGTGTGTATGTGTGTGTATGTGTATGTGTTATGGATATGTACTGTTATTTATTATGAACGTTATATAACACGATCTATCCAATCAAGATGAAATATACAGTTAGCAATATCTATATATATTTATTCAAACTCGGTCATAGTCAATTCAGCTTGGTGAAATATATCGGCTGAATCCAAATTAAAAAGAATATGACATAAATATATAATAAATGATATACTGTCACAATGTACAACAGGCTACGTAGGTGATTGAGTAAGACTGAGACATAAACAACCGAACCCAACCTAACCTAACCTAACCTAACCTAACCTAACCTAACCGAACCTAACCCAACCGAACCTAACCTAACCTAACCCAACCCAACCTAACCCAACCTAACCCAACCTAACCGAACCCAACCCAACCGAACCTAACCGAACCTAACCTAACCCAACTCAACCTAACCTAACCTAACCTAACCGAACCTAACCCAACCGAACCTAACCCAACCTAACCTAACCTAACCTAACCTAACCTAACCTAACCGAACCTAACCCAACCGAACCCAACCGAACCTAACCCAACCCAACCGAACCTCAACCTAACCTAACCTAGCCTAACCCAACCTAACCTAACCTAACCCAACCGAACCTAACCGAACCTAACCGAACCCAACCGAACCTAACCCAACCTAACCTTAACCTAACCCAACCGAACCTAACCTAACCTAACCTAACCCAACCGAACCGAAACTCAACCTAACCCAACCGAACCTAACCTAACCCAACCGAACCTAACCGAACCAAACCCAACCTAACCTAACCTAACCTAACCTAACCTAACCTAACCTAACCGAACCAACCGAACCCAACCTAACCTAACCTAACCTAACCGAACCCAACCGAACCAAACCCAACCAAACCTAACCTAACCTAACCTAACCTAACCTAACCCAACCGAACCCAACCGAACCCAACCTAACCTAACCTAACCCAACCTAACCTAACCCAACCTAACCTAACCTAACCTAACCTAACCGAACCCAACCGAACCGAACCGAACCTAACCTAACCTAACCTAACCTAACCTAACCTAACCGAACCGAACCGAACCTAACCTAACCGAACCTAACCCAACCGAACCTAACCCAACCTAACCTAACCTAACCTAACCTAACCTAACCTAACCTAACCGAACCTAACCCAACCGAACCCAACCGAACCTAACCTAACCTAACCTAACCTAACCTAACCTAACCTAACCGAACCCAACCTAACCGAACCTAACCCAACCTAACCTAACCCACCTAACCCTAACCTAACCTAACCGAACCTAACCCAACCGAACCTAACCGAACCCAACCCAACCTAAACCGAACCTAACCTAACCTAACCTAGCCTAACCAACCTAACCTAACCTAACCTAACCGAACCTAACCTCGAACCTAACCGAACCCAACCGAACCCAACCTAACCTAACCTAACCTAACCTAACCGAACCTAACCTAACCTAACCTAACCTAACCGAACCGAACCCAACCCAACCTAACCGAACCTAACCTAACCCAACCGAACCCAACCGAACCAAACCTAACCTAACCTAACCTAACCTAACCTAACCTAACCTAACCCAACCGAACCCAACCGAACCTAACCTAACCTAACCTAACCTAACCGAACCTAAACCGAACCAAACCCAACCAAACCCAACCTAACCGAACCTAACCTAACCTAACCTAACCGAACCCAACCGAACCTAACCTAACCTAACCTAACCCAACCTAACCTAACCTAACCTAACCTAACCCAACCTAACCTAACCGAACCTAACCGAACCGAACCGAACCCAACCTAACCTAATCCAACCTAACCTAACCCAACCGAACCGAACCCAACCTAACCTAACCTAACCTAGCCTAACCTAACCTAACCTAACCTAACCTAACCTAACCCAACCTTAACCTAACCTGTGTCTCCAAACGACGGATGATTGGTGGATAGGTTTTGCTGTAGGTCATATAAGTTGACCTTTTAGAGACACGGGTGAAACACATTTCCGCAACTGTACCTGCATCTGTACTGTACCCGTAGTTGCACCTGTATTGTAACCTGTATCTCTATGTGAAGTTGTAGTAATCAACCATCTGTTCTGTATTTGCTTCTGTAAGTGTTCTTGTGTCTGTAACTATACCTGTATGTGTTTCGTAAGTGTTCTTGTGTCTGTAACTGCTAAATTGCATGTGTTTCTGTAAGTGTTCTTGTGTCTGTAATCTATACCTGTATGTGTTTCTGTAAGTGTTCTTGTGTCTGTAACTATACCTGTATGTGTTTCTGTGTGTTCTGTGTCTGTAACTATACCTGTATGTGTTTCTGTAAGTGTTCTTGTGTCTGTAACTATACCTGTATGTGTTTCTGTAAGTGTTCTGTGTCTGTAACTATACCTGTATGTGCTTCTGTAAGTGTTCTTGTGTCTGTAACTATACCTGTATGTGTTTCTGTAAGTGTTCTTGTGTCTGTAACTATACCTGTATGTGTTTGTAAGTGTTCTGTGTCTGTAACTATACCTGTGTGTTTCTGTATGTTCTTGTGTCTGTAACTATACCTGTATGTGTTTCTGTATGTTCTGTGTCTGTAACTATACCTGTATGTGTTTCAGTAAGTGTTCTTGTGTCTGTAACTATACCTGCATGTGTTTCTTGTAAGTGTTCTTGTGTCTGTAACTATACCTGTGTATGTGTTTCTGTGTGTTCTTGTAATGCAACTATACCTGTATGTGTTTCGTAAGTGTTCTTGTGTCTGTAACTATACTCTGTGTATGTGTTTCTGTAAGTGTTCTTGTGTCTGTAACTATACCTGTATGTGTTTCTGTATGTTCTTGTGTCTGTAACTATACCTGTATGTGTTTCTGTAAGTGTTCTTGTGTCTGTAACTATACCTGTATGTGTTTCTGTATGTTCTTGTGTCTGTAACTATACCTGTATGTGTTTCTGTAAGTGTTCTTGTGTCTGTAACTATACCTGTATGTGTTTTGTAAGTGTTCTTGTGTCTGGTAACTATACTCTGTATGTGTTTCTGTAAGTGTTCTTGTGTCTGTAACTATACCTGTATGTGTTTCTTGCAAGTGTTCTTTGTGTCTGTAACTATACTCTGTATTTGTTTCTGTAAGTGTTCTTGTGTCTGTAACTATACCTGTATGTGTTTCTGTAAGTGTTCTTTTGTAACCGTAACTATACCTGTATATGTGTTTCTGTAAGTGTTCTGTGTCTGTAATCATACCTGTATGTGTTTCTGTAAGTAAGTGTTCTTGTATGTCTGTGTAACTATACCTGTATGTGTTTCTGTAAGTGTTCTTGTGTCTGTAACTATACCTGTATTTCTTGTTTCTGTAAGTGTTCTTGTGTCTGTAAATTATACCTGTATGTGTTTCTGTAAATGTTCTGTGTCTGTAACTCATACCTGTATGTGTTTCTGTAAGTGTTCTTGTGTCTGTAACTATACCTGTATGTGTTTCTGTAAGTGTTCTTGTGTCTGTAACTATACCTGTATGTGTTTCTGTAAGTGTTTCTGTGTCTGTAACTATACCTGTATGTGTTTCTGTAAGTGTTCTGTGTCTGTAATCATACTCATGTATATGTGTTTCTGTAAGGTTCTTGTGTCTGTAACTATACCTGTATGTGTTTCTGTAAGTGTTCTTGTGTCTTCGTAACCACCTGTATGTGTGTTTCTGTAAGGTGTTCTTGTGTCTGTAACTACCTGTATTTGTTTCTGTAAGTGTTCTTGTGTCTAAAATCATACCTGTATGTGTCTCTGTAAGTGTTCTTGTGTCTGTAATCATACCTGCATTTGTTTCTGTAAGTGTTCTGTGTCTGTAACTATACCTGTATGTGTTTCTGTAAGTGTTCTTGTGTCTGTAACTATACCTGTATGTGTGTATCTGTAAGTGTTCTTGTGTCTGTAACTATACCTGTATGTGTTTCTGTAAGTGTTCTTGTGTCTGTAACTATACCTGTATGTGTTTCTGTAAGTGTTCTAGGCTCTGTAACTATACCTGTATGTGTTTCTGTAAGTGTTCTGTGTTCGTAACTATACCTGTATGTGTTTCTGTATGTTCTGTGTCTGTAACTATACCTGTATGTGTTTCTGTAAGTGTTCTTGTGTCTGTAACTATACCTTGCATGTGTTTCTGTATGTTCTGTGTCTGTAACTGATACCTGCATGTGTTTCTGTAAGTGTTCTGTGTCTGTAACTATACTCCGTATTTGTTTCTCAGGTGCCCTGTGTCTGTAAATGTTCTGTATGTGTTTGTAAGTGTTCTTGTGTTCGTAACTATACCTGTATATGTTTCTGTAAGTGTTCTTGTGTCTTCGTAACTATACCTGTATGTGTTTCTGTAAGTGTTCTTGTGTCTGTAACTATAAATTTGTATGTGTTTCTGTAAGGTTCTTGTGTCTGTAACTATACCTGTATGTGTCTCGTAAGTGTTCTTGTGTTCGTAACTATACCTGTATGTGTCGTAAGTGCCTGTGTCTGTAACTATACCTGTATGTGTTTCTTGTAAGTGTTCTTGTGTCTGTGAATTATAATTCTGTATGTGTTTCTAAGTGTTCTTTGCGTCTGTAACTATACCTGTATGTGTTTCTGTAAGTGTTCTTGTGTCTGTAACTATATCTGTATGTGTCTCTTGTAAGTGTTCTTGTGTCTGTAATCCATACCTGTATGTATGTTTCTGTATGTTCTTGTGTCTGTAACTATACCTGTATGTGTTTCTGTAAGTGTTCTTGTGTCTGTAACTATACCTGTATGTAAGCCCTGTAAGTGTTCTTGTGTCTGTAACTATACCTGTGTATGTTTCTGTAAGTGTTCTTGTGTCTGTAACTATTCATGTGTTTCTGTAAGTGTTCTTGTGTCTGTAACTATACCTGTATGTGTTTCTGTAAGTGTTCTTGTGTCTGTAACTATACCTGTATGTGTTTTCAGGCGTTCTTTGTGTCTGTAACTATACCTGTATTTGTTTCTGTAAGTGTTCTGTGTCTGTAACTATACCTTGCATGTGTTTCTGTAAGTGTTCTTGTGTCTGTAACTATACCTGTATTTGTTTCTGTAAGTGTTCTTGTGTCTGTAATCATACCTGTATAAGTTCTGTAAGTGTTCTTGTGTCTGTAACTATACCTGTATGTGTTTCTGTATGTTCTCAAAATCAAATTATACCTGTATTTGTTTCTGTAAGTGTTCTTGTGTCTGTAATCATACCTGTATGTGTTTCCTGTAAGTGTTCTGTGTCTCTAACTATACCTGTATTTGTTTCTGTAAGTGTTCTTGTGTCTGTAACTATACTGTTCAACTATACCTTGTATGTGTTTCTGGGTGTTCTTGTGTCTGTAACTATACCTGTATTTGTTTCTGTAAGTGTTCTTGTTCGTAATTATACCTGTATGTGTTTCTGTGTGTTCTTGTGTCTGTAACTATACCTGTATGTGTTTCTGTATGTTCTTGTGTCTGTAACTATACCTGTATGTGTTTCGTAAGTGTTCTTGTGTCTGTAACTATACCTGTATGTGTTTTGTAAGTCTTGTGTCTGTAATCATACCTGTATTTGTTTCTGTAAGTGTTCTTGTGTTGTAACTATACCTGTATGTGTTTCTGTAAGTGTTTTGTGTCTGTAACTATACCTGTATGTGTTTCAAGTGTTCTGTGTCTGAACTAACTGTATGTGTTTCTGTAAGTGTTCTTGTGTCTGTAACTATACCTGTATGTGTTTCTGTAAGTGTTTTGTGTCTGTAACTATACCTGTATGTGTTTCTGTAAGTGTTCTTGTGTCTGTAACTATACCTGTATGTGTTTCTGTAAGTGTTCTTGTGTCTGTAACTATACCTGTATGTGTTTCTGTAAGTGTTCTTGTGTCTGTAACTATACCTGTATGTGTTTCTGTAAGTGTTTTGTGTCTGTAACTATACCTGTATTTGTTTCTGTAAGTGTTCTTGTGTCTGTAACTATACCCAGTGTTCTTGGTTCTGTGTTAACTATACCTGTATTTGTTTCTGTAAGTGTTCTGTGTCTGTAACTATAATTTCTGTAAGTGTTTTGCAACTATACCTGTATGTGATCTTGTGTTCTTGTCTGTAACTATACCTGTGTGTTTCTGTAAGTGTTCTTGTGTCTGTAACTATACCTGTATGTGTTTCTGTAAGTGTTCTTGTGTCTGTAACTATACCTGTATGTGTTTCTGTAAGTGTTCTGTGTTTAACTATACCTGTATGTGTTTCTGTAAGTGTTCTTGTGTCTGTAACTATACCTGTATGTGTTTCTGTAAGTGTTCTGTGTCTGTAACTCTACCTGCATGTGTTTCTGTAAGTGTTCTTGTGTCTGTAACTATACCTGTATGTGTTTCTGTAAGTGTTCTTGTGTCTGTAACTATACCTGTATGTGTTTCTGTAAGTGTTCTGTGTCTGTAACTATACCTGTATGTGTTTCTGTAAGTGTTCTTGTGTCTGTAACTATACCTGTATGTGTTTCTGTAAGTGTTCTTGTGTCTGTAACTATACCTGTATGTGTTTCTGTAAGTGTTCTTGTGTCTGTAACTATACCTGTATGTGTTTCTGTAAGTGTTCTTGTGTCTGTAACTATACCTGTATGTGTTTGTAAGTGTTCTGTGTCTGTAACTATACCTGTGTTTCTGTATGTTCTTGTGTCTGTAACTATACCTGTATGTGTTTCTGTATGTTCTGTGTCTGTAACTATACCTGTATGTGTTTCTGTAAGTGTTCTTGTGTCTGTAACTATACCTGTATGTGTTTCTGTAAGTGTTCTTGTGTCTGTAACTATACCTGTATGTGTTTCTGTAAGTGTTCTTGTCTGTAACTATACCTGTATGTGTTTCTGTAAGTGTTCTTGTGTCTGTAACTATACCTGTATGTGTTTCTGTAAGTGTTCTTGTGTCTGTAACTATACCTGTATGTGTTTCTGTATGTTCTTGTGTCTGTAACTATACCTGTATGTGTTCAAAGTTTTGTGTCTGTAACTATACCTGTATGTGTTTCTGTAAGTGTTCTTTGTCTTAACTATACCGTATGTTTCTGTAAGTGTTCTTGTGTCTGTAACTATACCTGTATGTGTTTCTGTAAGTGTTCTTGTGTCTGTAACTATACCTGTATGTTTCTGTAAGTGTT
>NW_024756147.1:0-24206 GCF_018991925.1 Homarus americanus
AATATAGCAGAGTCTAGGACTGCTTTTATTGTCCTAGTGGCCCAGAGGTAGCGTTTCCTGGTCACAATTATAAGATCGTGGGTTCAAATCCTGGTAGGGTGAGGTGTTGATTATATGTAAAAGTCCACGTGCTTTATTGGGCTAATGAAATATATATGGATCCTCGTGTTTCGAAACCGGATTTGGTAAAACGTTGCTCTGATCACCTAAGCTGCACTGGTGGTCCCTATTAGAGGTTCATGGCGCCATAATGTCGTTGAACAGGCTTTGTGTGAAATATAGTAGAGTCTAGGACTGCTTTTCTTGTCCTGGTGGCCCAGAGGTAGCGTTCCCCGGTCACAATTATAAGATCGTGGTTTCAAATCCTGGTGGGGTGAGGCTTTGATTATATGTAGAAGTCTGCGTGCTTTATTGGGCTAATGAAAAACATATATGGATCCTCGTTTCAAGCCGGATTTGGTAAAACGTTGCTCTGATCACCTAAGCGGCACAGGTGGTCCCCATTAGAGGTTCATGGCGCCATAAGGTCGTTGAACAGGCTTTGTGTGAAATATAGTAGAGTCTAGGACTGCTTTTATTGTCGTGGTGGCCCAAGGTAGCATACCCCGGTCACAATTATAAGATCGTGGGTTTGAATCCTGGTGGGTTTAGGTGTTGATTATATGTAGAAGTCCTCGTGCTTTATTGGGCTAATGAAATATATATGGACCCTCGTGTTTTGAAGCCGCATTTGGTAAAACGTTGCTCTGATCACCTAGGCGGCACGGGTGGTCCCCATTAGAGGTTCACGGCGACATAAGCTCGTTGAACAGGCTTTGTGTGAAATATAGTAGAGTCTAGGACTGCTTTTATTGTCCTGGTGGCCTAGAGGTAGCATACCCAGGTCACAATTATAAGATCGTGGGTTTGAATCCTGATGGGATGAGGTGTTGATTATATGTAGAAGTCCGCGTGCTTTATTGGGCTAATGAAATATATATGGACCCTCGTGTTTTGAAGCCGCATTTGGTAAAACGTTGCTCTGATCACCTAACCGGCACCGGTGGTCCCCATTAGAGGTTCACGGCACCATAAGCTCGTTGTACAGGCTTTGTGTGAAATATAGCAGAGTCTAAGACTGCTTTTATTTTCCTGGTGGCCCAGAGGTAGCGTTCCCCTTTCACAATTATAAGATCGTGGGTTTAAATCCTGGTGGGGTGAGGCGTTGATTATATGCAGAAGTCTGCGTGCTTTATTGGGCTAATGAAATATATATATAAATCCTCGGGTTTCGAAGCCGCATTTGGTTAAACGTTACTCTAATCACCTAAGCGGCACGAGTGGTCCCCATTAGAGGTTCATGGCGCCATAAGGTCGTTGAACAGGCTTTGTGTGAAATATAGTAGAGTCTAGGACTGCTTTTATTGTCCTGGTGGCCCAGATGTAGCATACCCCGGTCACAATTATAAGATCGTGGGTCTGAATCCTGGTGGGGTGAGGTGTTGATTATATGTAGAAGTCAGAGTGCTTTATTGGGCTAATGAAATATATATGGATCCTCGTGTTTCCAAGCCGGATTTGGTAAAACGTTGCTCTGATCACCTAAGCGGCACAGGTGGTCCCCATTAGAGGTTCAGGGCGCCATAAGGTCGTTGAACAGGCTTTGTGTGAAATATAGTAGAGTCTAGGACTGCTTTTATTGTCCTGGTGGCCCAGAGGTAGCATACCCCGGTCACAATTATAAGATCGTGGGTTTGAATCCTGGTGGGGTGAGGTGTTGATTATATGTAGAAGTCCGCGTGCTTTATTGGGCTAATGAAATATATATGGACCCTGGTGTTTTAGCCTATTTCGTAAATTGTTGCCTCATCACCTGGAGCGGTGCTGGTCCCTATTAGAGGTTCACCGAGCCATATAAGCCTGTTGAACAGGCTTTGTGAAATATAAAGGAGTCTAGAACTGTTTTTATTGTCCTGGTTGCCCAGAGGTAGCGTTCCCCGGTCACAATTATAAGATCGCGGGTTCAAATCCTGGTAGGTTTAGGTGTTGATTATATGTAGAAGTCCGCGTGCTTTATTGGGCTAATGAAATATATATGGACCCTCGTGTTTTGAAACCGCATTTGGTAAAACGTTGCTTTGATCACCTAAGCGGCACGGGTGGTCCCCATTAGAGGTTCACGGCGACATAAGCTCGCTGAACAGGCTTTGTGTGAAATATAGCAGAGTCTAGGACTGCTTTTATTTTCCTGGAGGCCCAGAGGTAGCGTTCCCCGGTCACAATTATAAGATCGTGGGTTTAAATCCTGGTGGGTTTAGTGTTGGGATTATATGTAGAAGTCCGCTGCGGCTATATTGACTAATGAAATATATATGGACCCTCGTGTTTTGTCAAAGATTTGGTAAAACGTTGCTCTGATCACCTAAGCAGCATGGGTGGTCCCCATTAGAGGTTCACTGCGCCATAAGCTCGCTGAACAGGCTTTGTGTGAAATATAGCAGAGTCTAGGACTGCTTTTATTGTCCCAAAAATTAGAGGTAGCATGCAGGTCACAATTATAAGATCGTGGGTTCAAATCCTGGTGGGGTGAGGTGTTGATTAAATGTAGAAGTCCGCGTGCTTTATTGGACTAATGAAATATATGTGGATCCTTCTTGTTTCGAAGCCGCATTTGGTAAAATGTTGGTCTGATCACCTAAGCGGCACGGGTGGTCCCCATTAGAGGTTCACGGCACCATAAGCTCGTTGAACAGGCTTTGTGTGAAATATAGCAGAGTCTAGGACTGCTTTTATTGTCCTGGTGGCCCAGAGGTAGCGTCCCCCGGTCACAATTATACATCGGGGTTTAACCTGGTGGGGTGAGTAAAGGATTATATGCAGAAGTTCGTTTTATTGCCACGAAATATATATATATGAATCTCCTCGGTTTCAGTCAGCATTTGGTTAAACGTTACTCTGATCAACTAAGCGGCACGGGTGGTCCCCATTACAGGTACATGGCGCCATAAGGTCGTTGAACAGGCTTTGTGTGAAATATAGTAGAGTCTAGGACTGCTTTTATTGTCCTGGTGGCCCAGAGGTAGCATACCCCGGTCACAATTATAAGATCGTGGTTCTGAATCCTCGTGGGGTGAGGTGTTGATTATATGTAGAAGTCCGAGTGCTTTATTGGGCTAATGAAATATATATGGATCCTCGTGTTTCCAAGCCGGATTTGGTAAAACGTTGCTCTGATCACCTAAGCGGCACAGGTGGTCCCCATTAGAGGTTCATGCCGCCATAAGGTCGTTGAACAGGCTTTGTGTGAAATATAGTAGAGTCTAGGACTGCTTTTATTGTCTTGGTGGCCCAGAGGTAGCGTTCCCCTTGGGCCACAAATTATGATCGTAGTTCAAACTTTAAAGAGGTGTTGATTACAGAAGTCCTAAGCTTGGCCAGCTAATGAAATATATGGATCCACCCAGCCGAAGCCGGATTTGGTAAAATCGCTGTTTCTGATCACCTAAGCGTGCAATAACAGGTGGTCCTATTAGAGGTCTGCGGCAATCAGCAAAGCGTTAAAACAGGCCAGCGAGTCTAGGAGTGTTTTTATTGTCCTGGTGGCCCAGAGGTAGCGTTCCCCGGTCACAATTATAAGATCGTGGGTTCAAATCCTGGTGGGGTGAGGTGTTGATTATAGCGGAAGTCCTGCAGCCACAAGGCTAATGAAATATATATGGACCCTGGTGTTTTGAAGCCGCATTTGGTAAAACGTTGCTCTCATCACCTAAGCGGCATGCGTGGTCCCCATTAGAGGTTCACGGAGCCATAAGCTCGTTGAACAGGCTTTGTGTGAAATATAGTTGAGTCTAGAACTGCTTTTATTGTCCTGGTGGCCCAGAGGTAGCATACCCCGGTCACAATTATAAGATCGTGGGTTTGAATCCTGGTGGGTTTAGGTGTTGATTATATGTAGAAGTCCGCGTGCTTTATTGGGCTAATGAAATATATATGGACCCTCGTGTTTTGAAGCCGCATTTGGTAAAACGTTGCTCTGATCACCTAAGCGGCACGGGTGGTCCCCATTAGAGGTTCACGGCGACATAAGCTCGTTGAACAGGCTTTGTGTGAAATATAGCAGAGTCTAGGACTGCTTTTATTTTCCTGGATGCCCAGAGGTAGCGTTCCCCGGTCACAATTATAAGATCGTGGGTTTAAATCCTGGTGGGTTTAGGTGTTGATTATATGTAGAAGTCCGCGTGCTATATTGGACTAATGAAATATATATGGACCCTCGTGTTTTGAAGCCGCATTTGGTAAAACGTTCCTCTGATCACCTAAGCGGCACGTGTGGTCCCCATTAGAGGTTCACGGCGACATAAGCTCGTTGAACAGGCTTTGTGTGAAATATAGTAGAGTCTAGGACTGCTTTTATTGTCCTGGTGGCCTAGAGGTAGCATACCCAGGTCACAATTATAAGATCATGGGTTTGAATCCTGGCGGGGTGAGGTGTTGATTATATGTAGAAGTCCGCGTGCTTTATTGGGCTAATGAAATATATATGGACCCTCGTGTTTTGAAGCCGCATTTGGTAAAACGTTGCTCTGATCACCTAACCGGCATGGGTGGTCCCCATTAGAGGTTCACGGCACCATAAGCTCGTTGTACAGGCTTTGTGTGAAATATAGCAGAGTCTAGGACTGCTTTTATTTTCCTGGTGGCCCAGAGGTAGCGTTCCCCTTTCACAATTATAAGATCGTGGGTTTAAATCCTGGTGGGGTGAGGCGTTGATTGAGGCGTGGTGAAGTTCATGCGGCTTTTATTGGGCTAATGAAATATATATATGAACTGGGTTTCGAAGTCGACGGTTAAACGTTACCTAATCACCTACGGTACCCAGGTCCCCTATTAGAGGTCTGGCGGCGCCTATAAGGTCGCTAAACAGGCCAGTGAAATATAGTAGAGTCTAGGACTGCTTCTATTGTCCTGGTGGGCTCAGATGGGCATGCCACTCCCGGTCACAATTATAAGATCGCGGGCCTGAATCTCGTGGGTGAGGTGTTGATTATATGTAGAAGTCCGAGTGCTTTATTGGGCTAATGAAATATATATGGATCCTCGTGTTTCCAAGCCGGATTTGGTAAAACGTTGCTCTGATCACCTAAGCGGCACAGGTGGTCCCCATTAGAGGTTCATGCCGCCATAAGGTCGTTGAACAGGCTTTGTGTGAAATATAGTAGAGTCTAGGACTGCTTTTATTGTCCTGGTGGCCCAGAGGTAGCGTTCCCCGGTCACAATTATAAGATCGTGGGTTCAAATCCTGGTGGGGTGAGGTGTTGATTATATGTAGAAGTCCGCGTGCTTTATTGGGCTAATGAAATATATATGGATCCACGTGTTTCGAAGCCGGATTTGGTAAAACGTTGCTCTGATCACCTAAGCGGCACAGGTGGTCCCCATTAGAGGTTCATGGCACCATAAAGTCGTTGAACAGGCTTTGTGTGAAATATAGTTGAGTCTAGAACTGCTTTTATTGTCCTGGTGGCCCAGAGGTAGCATACCCCGGTCACAATTATAAGATAGTGGGTTCAAATCCTGGTGGGGTGAGGTGTTGATTATATGTAGAAGTCCGCATGCATTATTGGGCTAATGAAATCTATATGGACCCTCGTGTTTTGAAGCCGCATTTGGTAAAACGTTGCTCTCATCACCTAACTGGCACGCGTGGTCACCATTAGAGGTTCACAGAGCCATAAGCTCGCTGAACAGGCTTTGTGTGAAATATAGCAGAGTCTAGGACTGCTTTTATTGTCCTGGTGGCCCAGAGGTAGCGTTCCCCGGTCACAATTAGAAGATCGGCTTCGAATCCTGGTGGGGTGAGGTGTTGATTATATGTAGAAGTCCGCGTGCTTTATTGGGCTAATGAAATATACATGGACCCTCGTGTTTTGAAGCCGCATTTGGTAAAACGTTGCTCTGATCACCTAAGCGGCACGGGTGGTCCCCATTAGAGGTTCACGGCGACATCAGCTCGTTGAACAGGCTTTGTGTGACATATAGCAGAGTCTAGGACTGCTTTTATTTTCCTGGAGGCTCAGAGGTAGCGTTCCCCGGTCACAATTATAAGATCGTGGGTTCAAATCCTGGAGGGGTGAGGTGTTGATTATATGTAGAAGTCCGCATGCTC
This sequence comes from Homarus americanus, assembly GCF_018991925.1. Classification (NCBI taxonomy): domain Eukaryota; kingdom Metazoa; phylum Arthropoda; class Malacostraca; order Decapoda; family Nephropidae; genus Homarus; species Homarus americanus. The sequence continues at coordinate 6,146 of NW_024756147.1, forward strand.
TATTGGGCTAATGAAATATATATGGATCCTCGTGTTTCCAAGCCGGATTTGGTAAAACGTTGCTCTTATCACCTAAGCGGCACGGGTTGTCCCCATTAGAGTTTCATGGCACCATAAGGTCGTTGAACAGGCTTTTTATGTGAAATATAGTTGAGTCTAGAACTGCTTTTATTGTCCTGGTGGCCCAGAGGTAGCATACCCCGGTCACAATTATAAGATCGTGGGTTCAAATCCTGGTGGGGTGAGGTGTTGATTATATGTAGAAGTCCGCATGCATTATTGGGCTAGTGAAATATATATGGATCCTCGTGTTTCCAAGCCGGATTTGGTAAAACGTTGCTCTTATCACCTAAGCGGCACGGGTGGTCCCCTATAGTGGTTCACGGTGCCATAAGCTCGTTGAACAGGCTTTATGTGAAATATAACAGAGTGTAGGACTGCTTATAGTGTCCTGGTGACCCATAGGTAGCGTTCCTCGGTCACAATTATAAGATCGTGGGTTCGAATCCTGGTGGGGTGGTGTGTTGATTATATGTAGAAGTCCGCGTGCTTTATTGGGCTAATGAAATATATATGGACCCTCGTGTTTTGAAGCCGCATTTGGTAAAACGTTGCTCTAATCACCTAAGCAGCACGGGTGGTCCCCATTAGAGGTTCCCGGCGCCATAAGGTCGTTGAACAGGCTTTGTGTGAAATATAGTAGAGTGTAGGACTGCTTTGATTGTCCTGGTGGCCCAGAGGTAGCATACCCCGGTCACAATTATAAGATAGTGGGTTTGAATCCTGGTGGGGTGAGGTGTTGATTATATGTAGAAGTCCGCATGCGTTATTGGGCTAATGAAATATATATGGGTCCTCGTGTATCGAAGCCGGATTTGGTAAAACGTTACTCTGATCACCTAAGCGGCACGGGTGGTCCCCATTAGAGGTTCACAGCGCCATAAGCTCGTTGAACTGGCTTTGTTTGAAATATAGCAGAGTCTAGGACTGCTTTTATTGTCCTGGTGACCCAGAGGTAGCGTTCCCCGGTCACAATTAGAAGATCTGCTTCAAACCTGGTGGGGTGAGGCGTTGAATGTATGTAGAAGTCCGCGTGCTTTATTGGTCTAATGAAATATATATGGATCCTCGTGTTTCGAAGGCGCATTTGGTAAAACGATGCTCTGATCACCTAACTGGCACGGGTGGTCCCCTATAGTGGTTCACAGCGCCATAAGCTCGTTGAACAGGCTTTGTGCGAAATATAGCAGAGTCTGCATCGTTTTATTGTCCTGGCGGCCCAGAGGTACGCTCCCGTCAGCTGGGCTATAAGATCGCGGTTGAATCCTGGTGGGGTGAGGTGTTGATTATATGTAGAAGTCCGGTGCGCTTTATTAAAGCACGAAATATTTGCGGATCCTCGCAGTTTCCAAGCCGGATTTGAAAAACGTTGCTCTGATCACCTAAGCGGCACGGGTGGTCCCCATTAGAGGTTCACGGCGTCATAAGGTCGTTGAACAAGCTTTGTGTGAAATATAGTAGAGTCTAGGACTGCTTTTATTGTCCTGGTGGCGCAGAGGTAGCATACCCCGGTCACAATTATAAGATCGTGGGTTTGAATCCTGGTGGGGTGAGGTGTTGATTATATGTAGAAGTCCGCGTGCTTTATTGGGCTAATGAAATCTATATGGACCCTCGTGTTTTGAAGCCGCATTTGGTAAAACGTTGCTCTCATCACCTAACTGGCACGCGTGGTCACTTTAGAGGTTCACGGAGCCATAAGCTCGCTGAACAGGCTTTGTGTGAAATATAGCAGAGTCTAGGACTGCTTTTATTGTCCTGGTGGCCCAGAGGTAGCGTTCCCCGGTCACAATTAGAAGATCGGCTTCAAATCCTGGTGGCGTGAGGCGTTGAATATATGTAGAAGTCCGCGTGCTTTATTGGGCTAATGAAATATATATGGATCCTCGTGTTTCGAAGCCGCATTTGGTAAAACGATGCTCTGATCTCCTAACTGGCACGGGTGGTCCCCTATAGTGGTTCACAGCGCCATAAGCTCGTGGAACAGGCTTTGTGTGAAATATAGCAGAGTCTAGGACTGCTTTTATTGTCCTGGTGGCCCAGAGGTAGCGTTCCCCGGTCACAATTATAAGATCGTGGGTTTGAATCCTGGTGGGGTGAGGTGTTGATTATATGTAGAATTCTGAGTGCTTTATTGGGCTAATGAAATATATTTTGATCCTCGTGTTTCGAGCCGGAATTGGTAAAACGTTGCTCTGATCACCTAAGCGGCACGGGTGGTCCCCATTAGAGTTTCATGGCGCCATAAGGTCGTTGAACAGGGCTTGTGTGAAATATAGTAGAGTCTAGGACTGTTTTTATTGTCCTGGTGGCCCAGAGGTAGCATACCTCGGTCACAATTATAAGATCGTGGGTGTGAATCCTGGTTGGGTGAGGTGTTGATTATATGTAGAAGTCCGTCACAGGCTTTATTGGGCTAACGAAATATATATGGACCCTCGCGGTTTTGGAAGTCAAGATTTGGTAAAACGTTGCTCTGATCACCTAACCGGCACGCGTGGTCCCCATTAGAGGTTCACGGCGACATAAGCTCGTTGAACAGGCTTTGTGTGAAATATAGCAGAGTCTAGGACTGCTTTTGTTTTCCTGGTGGCCCAGAGGTAGCGTTCCCATTTCACAATTATAAGATCGTGGGTTTAAATCCTGGTGGGGTGAGGCGTTGATTATATGCAGAAGTCTGCATGCTTTATTGGGCTAATGAAATATATATATGAATCCTCGGGTTTCGAAGCCGCATTTGGTTAAACGTTACTCTAATCACCTAAGCGGCACGAGTGGTCCCCATTAGAGGTTCATGGCGCCATAAGGTCGTTGAACAGGCTTTGTGTGAAATATAGTAGAGTCTAGGACTGCTTTTATTGTCCTGGTGGCCCAGATGTAGCATACCCCGGTCACAATTATAAGATCGTGGGTCTGAATCCTGGTGGGGTGAGGTGTTGATTATATGTAGAAGTCCGAGTGCTTTATTGGGCTAATGAAATATATATGGATCCTCGTGTTTCCAAGCCGGATTTGGTAAAACGTTGCTCTGATCACCTAAGCGGCACAGGTGGTCCCCATTAGAGGTTCATGGCGCCATAAGGTCGTTGAACAGGCTTTGTGTGAAATATAGTAGAGTCTAGGACTGCTTTTATTGTCGTGGTGGCCCAAGGTAGCATACCCCGGTCACAATTATAAGATCGTGGGTCTGAATCCTCGTGGGGTGAGGTGTTGATTATATGTAGAAGTCCTCGTGCTTTATTGGGCTAATGAAATATATATGGACCCTCGTGTTTTGAAGCCGCATTTGGTAAAACGTTGCTCTGATCACCTAGGCGGCACGGGTGGTCCCCATTAGAGGTTCACGGCGACATAAGCTCGTTGAACAGGCTTTGTGTGAAATATAGTAGAGTCTAGGACTGCTTTTATTGTCCTGGTGGCCTAGAGGTAGCATACCCAGGTCACAATTATAAGATCGTGGGTTTGAATCCTGATGGGATGAGGTGTTGATTATATGTAGAAGTCCGCGTGCTTTATTGGGCTAATGAAATATATATGGACCCTCGTGTTTTGAAGCCGCATTTGGTAAAACGTTGCTCTGATCACCTAACCGGCACCGGTGGTCCCCATTAGAGGTTCACGGCACCATAAGCTCGTTGTACAGGCTTTGTGTGAAATATAGCAGAGTCTAAGACTGCTTTTATTTTCCTGGTGGCCCAGAGGTAGCGTTCCCCTTTCACAATTATAAGATCGTGGGTTTAAATCCTGGTGGGGTGAGGCGTTGATTATATGCAGAAGTCTGCGTGCTTTATTGGGCTAATGAAATATATATATAAATCCTCGGGTTTCGAAGCCGCATTTGGTTAAACGTTACTCTAATCACCTAAGCGGCACGAGTGGTCCCCATTAGAGGTTCATGGCGCCATAAGGTCGTTGAACAGGCTTTGTGTGAAATATAGTAGAGTCTAGGACTGCTTTTATTGTCCTGGTGGCCCAGATGTAGCATACCCCGGTCACAATTATAAGATCGTGTGTCTGAATCCTGGTGGGGTGAGGTGTTGATTATATGTAGAAGTCCGTGTGCTTTATTGGGCTAATGAAATATATATGGATCCTCGTGTTTCCAAGCCGGATTTGGTAAAACGTTGCTCTGATCACCAAGCGGCACAGGTGGTCCCCATTAGAGGTTCATGTGTTACAAGGTCGTTGAACAGGCTTTGTGTAAATATAGAGAGTCTAGACCGTTTTTATTGTCCTGGTGGCTCCAGAGGTAAAGTAGATACCCCGTCACAATTATAAGATCGTGGGTTTGAACTTGGTGGGGTGAGGTGTTGATTATATGTAGTCCGCCAGGTTTTATTGGGCTAATGAAATATATATATGACCTCAGGGCCAGTCAAAGACGGTAAAATTGTTGCTCTGATCACCTAAGCGGCACGAGTAGTCCCCATTAGAGGTTCACGGCAACATAAGCTCGTTGAACAGGCTTTGTGTGAAATATAGTTGAGTCTAGAACTGCTTTTATTGTCCTGGTGGCCCAGAGGTAGCATACCCCGGTCACAATTATAAGATCGTGGGTTTGAATCCTGGTGGGTTTAGGTGTTGATTATATGTAGAAGTCCGCGTGCTTTATTGGGCCAATGAAATATATATGGACCCTCGTGTTTTGAAACCGCATTTGGTAAAACGTTGCTCTGATCACCTAAGCGGCACGGGTGGTCCCCATTAGAGGTTCACGGCGACATAAGCTCGTTGAACAGGCTTTGTGTGAAGCTACAGGAGTTCAGGGGACTGCTTTTATTTTCCTGATGCCCAGAGGTAGCGTTCCCCCGTCATCACAATATATAAGATCGTGGGTTTAAATCCTGCGGGTTTAGGGTGCTGATTATATGAAGTCCGCCAGGCTAAGGCTGACCAATGAAATATATATGACCGTGTTTTGGAAGCCGCATTTGCAAAAAACGTTGCCTGATCACCGCCGCACGTGTGGTCCTCATTAGAGGTCTATGCTAGCATAAGCCTTCGCTGAACAGGCTTTCAGAAATATAGTAGAGTCTAGACTGCTTTTATTGTCCTGGTGGCTCAGAGGTAGCATACCCAGGTCAGCAATTTTAAGATCGTGGGTTTGAACTTGGTGGGGTGAGGTGTTGATTATATGTAGAAGTCCAAGCAGGTTTTATTGGAACATGAAATATATATGGACCCTCGTGTTTTGAAGCCGCATTTGGTAAAACGTTGCTCTGATCACCTAACCGGCACGGGTGGTCCCCATTAGAGGTTCACGGCACCATAAGCTCGTTGTACAGGCTTTGTGTGAAATATAGCAGAGTCTAAGACTGCTTTTATTTTCCTGGTGGCCCAGAGGTCGCGTTCCCCTTTCACAATTATATGATCGTGGGTTTAAATCCTGGTGGGGTGAGGCGTTGATTATATGCAGAAGTCTGCGTGCTTTATTGGGCTAATGAAATATATATATAAATCCTCGGGTTTCGAAGCCGCATTTGGTTAAACGTTACTCTAATCACCTAAGCGGCACGAGTGGTCCCCATTAGAGGTTCATGGCGCCATAAGGTCGTTGAACAGGCTTTGTGTGAAATATAGTAGAGTCTAGGACTGCTTCTATTGTCCTGGTGGCCCAGATGTAGCATACCCCGTTCACAATTATAAGATCGTGGGTCTGAATCCTCGTGGGGTGAGGTGTTGATTATATGTAGAAGTCCGAGTGCTTTATTGGGCTAATGAAATATATATGGATCCTCGTGTTTCCAAGCCGGATTTGGTAAAACGTTGCTCTGATCACCTAAGCGGCACAGGTGGTCCCCATTAGAGGTTCATGCCGCCATAAGGTCGTTGAACAGGCTTTGTGTGAAATATAGTAGAGTCTAGGACTGCTTTTATTGTCTTGGTGGCCCAGAGGTATGCCTCGGTCACACTGAGTAAGATCGGGTTCAAATCCCAGGTGAGGTGTTGGATTATATGCAGAAGTCCTCATATTATTGGGCTAATGAAATATATATGGATCCATTTATCAGTCGGATTGGTAAAACGTTGCTCTGATCACCTAAGCGGGCACAGGTGGTCCCCTATTAGAGGGTTCGCGTACCATAAAGCTGCCAACAGGCTTTTGTGTGAAATATATAGTTGAGTCTAGAACTGCTTTTATTGTCCTGGTGGCCCAGAGGTAGCATACCCCGGTCACAATTATAAGATCGTGGGTTTGAATCCTGGTGGGTTTAGGTGTTGATTATATGTAGAAGTCCGCGTGCTTTATTGGGCTAATGAAATATATATGGACCCTCGTGTTTTGAAGCCGCATTTCGTAAAACGTTGCTCTGATCACCTAAGCGGCACGAGTAGTCCCCATTAGAGGTTCACGGCAACATAAGCTCGTTGAACAGGCTTTGTGTGAAATATAGTTGAGTCTAGAACTGCTTTTATTGTCCTGGTGGCCCAGAGGTAGCATACCCCGGTCACAATTATAAGATCGTGGGTTTGAATCCTGGTGGGTTTAGGTGTTGATTATATGTAGAAGTCCGCGTGCTTTATTGGGCTAATGAAATATATATGGACCCTCGTGTTTTGAAACCGCATTTGGTAAAACGTTGCTCTGATCACTTAAGCGGCACGGGTGGTCCCCATTAGAGGTTCACGGCGACATAAGCTCGTTGAACAGGCTTTGTGTGAAATATAGCAGAGTCTAGGACTGCTTTTATTTTCCTGGATGGCCAGAGGTACCGTTCCCCGGTCACAATTATAAGATCGTGGGTTTTAATCCTGGTGGGTTTAGGTGTTGATTATATGTAGAAGTCCGCGTGCTTTATTGGGCTAATGAAATATATATGGACCCTCGTGTTTTGAAGCCGCATTTGGTAAAACGTTGCTCTGATCACCTAAGCCGCACGTATGGTCCCCATTAGAGGTTCACGGCGACATAAGCTCGTTGAACAGGCTTTGTGTGAAATATAGTAGAGTCTAGGACTGCTTTTATTGTCCTGGTGGCCTAGAGGTAGCATACCCAGGTCACAATTATAAGATCGTGGGTTTAAATCCTGGTGGGGTGAGGTGTTGATTATATGTAGAAGTCCGCATGCTTTATTGCGCTAATGAAATATATATGGACCCTCGTGTTTTGAAGCCGCATTTGGTAAAACGTTGCTCTGATCACCTAACCGGCACGGGTGGTCCCCATTAGAGGTTCACGGCACCATAAGCTCGTTGTACAGGCTTTGTGTGAAATATAGCAGAGTCTAGGACTGCTTTTATTTTCCTGGTGGCCCAGAGGTAGCATTCCCCTTTCACAATTATAAGATCGTGGGTTTAAATCCTGGTGGGGTGAGGCGTTGATTATATGCAGAAGTCTGCGTGCTTTATTGGGCTAATGAAATATATATATGAATCCTCGGGTTTCGAAGCCGCATTTGGTTAAACGTGACTCTAATCACCTAAGCGGCACGAGTGGTCCCCATTAGAGGTTCATGGCGCCATTAGGTCGTTGAACAGGCTTTGTGTGAAATATAGTAGAGTCTAGGACTGCTTTTATTGTCCTGGTGGCCCAGATGTAGCATACCCCGGTCACAATTATAAGATCGTGGGTCTGAATCCTGGTGGGGTGAGGTGTTGATTATATGTAGAAGTCCGAGTGCTTTATTGGGCTAATGAAATATATATGGATCCTCGTGTTTCGAAGCCGCATTTGGTAAAACGTTGCTCTGATCACCTAAGCGGCACGGGTGGTCCCCATTAGAGGTTCATGCCGCCATAAGGTCGTTGAACAGGCTTTGTGTGAAATATAGTAGAGTCTAGGACTGCTTTTATTGTCCTGGTGGCCCAGAGGTAGCGTTCCCCGGTCACAATTATAAGATCGTGGGTTCAATCCTGGTGGGGTGAGGTGTTGATTATATGTAGAAGTCCGCGTGCTTTATTGGGCTAATGAAATATATATGGATCCACGTGTTTCGAAGCCGGATTTGGTAAAACGTTGCTCTGATCACCTAAGCGGCACAGGTGGTCCCCATTAGAGGTTCATGGCGCCATAAAGTCGTTGAACAGGCTTTGTGTGAAATATAGTTGAGTCTAGAACTGCTTTTATTGTCCTGGTGGCCCAGAGGTAGCATACCCCGTTCACAATTATAAGATCGTGGGTTCAAATCCTGGTGGGGTGAGGTGTTGATTATATGTAGAAGTCCGCATGCATTATTGGGCTAATGAAATATATATGGATCCTCGTGTTTCCAAGCTGGATTTGGTAAAACGTTGCTCTTATCACCTAAGCGGCACGGGTGGTCCCCTATAGTGGTTCACGGTGCCATAAGCTCGTTGAACAGGCTTTATGTGAAATATAACAGAGTCTAGGACTGCTTATAGTGTCCTGCTGGCCCATAGGTAGCGTTCCTCGGTCACAATTATAAGATCGTGGGTTCGAATCCTGGTGGGGTGAGGTGTTGATTATATGTAGAAGTCCGCGTGCTTTATTGGGCTAATGAAATATATATGGACCCTCGTGTTTTGAAGCCGGATTTGGTAAAACGTTGCTCTGATCACCTAAGCGGCACGGGTGGTCCCCATTAGAGTTTCATGGCACCATAAGGTCGTTGAACAGGCTTTTTATGTGAAATATAGTTGAGTCTAGAACTGCTTTTATTGTCCTGGTGGCCCAGAGGTAGCATACCCCGGTCACAATTATAAGATCGTGGGTTCAAATCCTGGTGGGGTGAGGTGTTGATTATATGTAGAAGTCCGCATGCATTATTGGGCTAGTGAAATATATATGGATCCTCGTGTTTCCAAGCCGGATTTGGTAAAACGTTGCTCTTATCACCTAAGAGGCACGAGTGGTCCCCTATAGTGGTTCACGGTGCCATAAGCTCGTTGAACAGGCTTTATGTGAAATATAACAGAGTCTAGGGCTGCTTATAGTGTCCTGGTGGCCCATAGGTAGCGTTCCTCGGTCACAATTATAAGATCGTGGGTTCGAATCCTGGTGGGGTGAGGTGTTGATTATATGTAGAAGTCCGCGTGCTTTATTGGGCTAATGAAATATATATGGACCCTTGTGTTTTGAAGCCGCATTTGGTAAAACGTTGCTCTGATCACCTAAGTGGCACGGGTGGTCCCCATTAGAGGTTCACGGTGACATAACCTCGTTGAACAGGCTTTGTGTGAAATATAGCAGAGTCTAGGACTGCTTTTATTTTCCTGGAGGCTCAGAGGTAGCGTTCCCCGGTCACAATTATAAGATCGTGGGTTCAAATCCTGGTGGGGTGAGGTGTTGATTATATGTAGAAGTCCGCGTGCTCTATTGGGCTAATGAAATATATATGGATCCTCGTGTTTCCAAGCCGGATTTGGTAAAACGTTGCTCTTATAACCCAAGCGGCACGGGTGGTTCCCATTAGAGGTTCATGGCACCATAAGGTCGTTGAACAGGCTTTGTGTGATATATAGTAGAGTCTAGGACTGCATTTATTGTCCTGGTTGCCCAGAGGTAGCGTTCCCCGGTCACAATTATAAGATCGTGGGTTCAAATCCTGGTGGGGTGAGGTGTTGATTATATGTAGAAGTCCTCATGCATTATTGGGCTAATGAAATATATATGGATCCTCGTGTTTCCAAGCCGGATTTGGTAAAACGTTGCTCTTATCACCTAAGCGGCACGGGTGGTCCCCATTAGAGGTTCCCGGCGCCATAAGGTCGTTGAACAGGCTTTGTGTGAAATATAGTAGTGTGTAGGACTGCTTTTATTGTCCTGGTGGCCCAGAGGTAGCATACCCCGGTCACAATTATAAGATCGTGGGTTTGAATCCTGGTGGGGTGAGATGTTCATTATATGTAGAAATCCACTTGCGTTATTGGGCTAATGAAATATATATGGATCCTCGTGTTTCGAAGCCGGATTTGGTAAAACGTTGCTCTAATGACCTAAGCGGCACGGGTGGTCCCCATTAGAGGTTCCCGGCGCCATAAGGTCGTTGAACAGGCTTTGTGTGAAATATAGTAGAGTGTAGGACTGCTTTGATTGTCCTGGTGGCTCAGAGGTAGCATACCCCGGTCACAATTATAAGTTCGTGGGTTTGAATCCTGGTGGGGTGAGGTGTTGATTATATGTAGAAGTCCGCGTGCGTTATTGGGCTAATGAAATATATATGGATCCTCGTGTATCGAAGCCGGATTTGGTAAAACGTTGCTCTGATCACCTAAGCGGCACGGGTGGTCCCCATTAGAGGTTCACAGCGCCATAAGCTCGTTGAACTGGCTTTGTGTGAAATATAGTAGAGTCTAGGACTGCATTTATTGTCCTGGTTGCCCAGAGGTAGCGTTCCCCGGTCACAATTAGAAGATCGGCTTCAAATCCTTGTGGCGTGAGGCGTTGAATATATGTAGAAGTCCGCGTGCATTATTGGGCTAATGAAATATATATGGATCCTCGTGTTTGGCTTGGATTTGGTAAGCGTTACTCTGATCACCTAAGCGGCAGGTGGTCCCCATTAGAGGGTCGCGGGCGACATAAGCTCGTTAGACGGAAGCTTTATTGTGAAATATAGCGGGAGTCTAGGACTGCTTTATTTTCCTGAATGCACCCAGAGGTAAGCGTTCCCGGTCACAATTAAGATCGTGGGGTTTTAATCCTGGTAGGTTTTGGGAGTGTTGATTATGTAGAAGTACGCGTGCTTAATTGGGCTAATGAAATATATATGGATCCTCGTGTTTCCAAGCCGGATTTGGTAAAACGTTGCTCTGATCACCTAAGTGGCACGGGTGGTCCCCTATAGTGGTTCACGGTGCCATAAGCTCTTTGAACAGGCTTTGTGTGAATTATAACAGAGTCTAGGACTTCTTATAGTGTCCTGGTGGCCCATAGGTAGCGTTCCTCGGTCACAATTATAAGATCGTGAGTTCGAATCCTGGTGGGGTGAGGTGTTGATTATATGTAGAAGTCCGCGTGCTTTATTGGGCTAATGAAATATATATGGACCCTCGTGTTTTGAAACCGCATTTGGTAAAACGTTGCTCTGATCACCTAACCGGCACGCGTGGTCCCCATTAGAGGTTCACGGCGACATAAGCTCGTTGAACAGGCTTTGTGTGAAATATAGCAGAGTCTAGGACTGCTTTTGTTTTCCTGGTGGCCCAGAGGTAGCGTTCCCCTTTCACAATTATAAGATCGTGGGTTTAAATCCTGGTGGGGTGAGGCGTTGATTATATGCAGAAGTCTGCGTGCTTTATTGGGCTAATGAAATATATATATGAATCCTCGGGTTTCGAAGCCGCATTTGGTTAAACGTTACTCTAATCACCTAAGCGGCACGAGTGGTCCCCATTAGAGGTTCATGGCGCCATAAGGTCGTTGAACAGGCTTTGTGTGAAATATAGTAGAGTCTAGGACTGCTTTTATTGTCCTGGTGGCCCAGATGTAGCATACCCCGGTCACAATTATAAGATCGTGGGTCTGAATCCTGGTGGGGTGAGGTGTTGATTATATGTAGAAGTCCGCGTGCTTTATTGGGCTAATGAAATATATATGGACCCTGGTGTTTTGAAGCCGCATTTGGTAAAATGTTGCTCTCATCACCTAAGCGGCAAGCGTGGTCCCCATTATAGGTTCACGGAGACATAAGCTCGTTGAACAGGCTTTGTGTGAAATATAGTTGAGTCTAGAACTGCTTTTATTGTCCTGGTGGCCCAGAGGTAGCATACCCCGGTCACAATTATAAGATCGTGAGTTTGAATCCTGGTAGGTTTAGAGTGTTGATTATAAAGTCAAAGCTTGCTTTATTGGGCTAATGAAATATATATGGATCCTCGTGTTTCGAAGCCGGATTTGGTAAAACGTTGCTCCGATCACCTAAGCGGCACAGGTGGTCCCCATTAGAGGTTCATGGCGCCATAAGGTTGTTGAACAGGCTTTGTGTGAAATATAGTAGAATGTAGGACTGCTTTTATTGTCCTGGATGCCCAGAGGTAGCGTTCCCCGGTCACAATTATAAGATAGTGGGTTCAAATCCTGGTGGGGTGAGGTGTTGATTATATGTAGAAGTCAGCGTGCTTTATTGGGCTAATGAAATATATATGGATCCTCGTGTTTCGAAGCCAGATTTGGTAAAACGTTGCCCTGATCACCTAAGCGGCACGGGTGGTCCCCATTAGAGGTTCATGGCGCCATAAGCTCGTTGAACAAGCTTTGTGTGAAAAATAGCAGAGTCTAGGACTGCTTTTATTGTCCTGGTGGCCCAGAGGTAGCGTCCCCCGGTCACAATTATAAGATCGTGAGTTCAAATCCTGGTGGGGTGAGGTGTTGATTATATGTAGAGAATCCGAGAGTGCTTTATTGGGCTAATGAAATATATATGGATCCTCGTGTTTTAAGCGGTTGGTAAAAGCGTTGCTCTGATCACCTAAAAGCGGCACAGAGTGGTCCCCATTAGAGGTTCATAGGCCGCCAAGGAGTCGTTGAACAGGCTTTGTGTGTAGAGTCTAGGACTGCTTTTATTGTCATTGTTGGTGGCCCAGAGTATATACCCGGTCACAATTATAAGATCGTGGTTTGAATCCTGGTGGGGGTGGTGTGATTATATGTAGAATCGGCGTGCTTTATTGGGCTAATGAAATATATATATGGACCCTGGTGTTTGAAGCAGCATTTGGTAAAACGTTGCTCTCATCACCTAAGCGTAGCGTGGTCCCCGATGGGGAGTTCACGGAGCCATAAACTCGTTGAACAGGCTTTGTGTGAAATATAGTTAGTCTAGAACTGCTTTTATTGTCCTTGTGGCCAGAAATTGTATACACGGTCACAATTATAAGATCGTGGGTTTAAATCCTGGTGGGGTTAGGTGTTGATTATATGTAGAAGTCCTCGTGCTTTATTGGGCTAATGAAATATATATGGACCCTCGTATTTTGAAGCCGCATTTGGTAAAACGTTGCTCTGATCACCTAAGCGGCACGGGTGGTCCCCATTAGAGGTTCACGGCGACATAAGCTCGTTGAACAGGCTTTGTGTGAAATATAGTAGAGTCAAGGACTACTTTTATTGTCCTGGTGGCCCAGAGGTAGCATACCCCGGTCACAATTATAAGATTATGGGTTTGAATCCTGGTGGGGGGAGGTGTTGATTATATATAGAAGTCCGAGTGCTTTATTGGGCTAATGAAATATATATAGATCCTCGTGTTTCAAAACCGCATTTGGTAAAGCGTTGCTCTGATCATCTAAGCGGCACGGGTGGTCCCCTATAGTGGTTCACAGCGCCATGAGCTCGTTTAACAGGCTTTGTGTGAAATATAGTAGAGTCTAGGACTGCTTTTATTGTCCTGGTGGCCCAGAGGTAACATACCCCGGTCACAATTATAAGATTGTGGGTTTGAATCCTGGTGTGGGGAGGTGTTGATTATATATAGAAGTCCGAGTGCTTTATTGGGCTCATGAAATATATATGGATCCTCGTGTTTCCAAGCCGGATTTGGTAAAACGTTGCTCTGATCACATAAGCGGCACGGGTGGTCCCCATTAGAGGTTCACTGCGCCATAAGCTCGTTGAAAAGGATTTGTGTGAAATATAGCACAGTCTAGGACGGCTTTTAGTGTCCTGGTGGCCCAGAGGTAGCATACCCCGGTCACAATTATAAGATCGTGGGTTTGAATCTTAGTGGGGTGAGGTGTTAATTATATGTAGAAGTCCGCGTGCTTTATTGGGCTAATGAAATATATATGGACCCTCGTGTTTTGAAGCAGCATTTGGTAAAACGTTGCTCTGGTCACCTTAGCGGCACGGGTGGTCCCCATTAGAGGTTCACGGCGCCATAAGCTCGCTGAACAGGCTTTGTGTGAAATATAGCAGAGTCTAGGACTGCTTTTTTTTCATGGTGGCCCAGAGGTAGCGTTCCCCGGTCACAATTATAAGATCTTGGGTTTAAATCCTGGTGGGGTGAGGTGTTGATAATATGTAGAAGTCCGGGTGCTTTATTGGGCTAATGAAATATATATGGATTCTCCTGTTTCGAAGCCGCATTTGGTAAAACGTTGCTCTGACCACCTAAGTGGCGCGGGTGGTCCCCATTAGAGGTTCACGACGCCATAAGCTCGTTGAACAGGCTTTGTGTGAAATATAGCAGAGTCTAGGACTGCTTGAATTGTCCTGGTTGCCCAGAGGTAGCGTTCCCCGGTCACAATTATAAGATCGTGGCTTCAAATCCTGGTGGGGTGAGGCGTTGATTATATATAGAAGTCTGTGTGCGTTATTGGGCTAATGAAATATATATGGATCCTCGGGTTTTGAAGCCGCATTTGGGTAAACGTTGCTCTGATCACCTAAGTGGCACGGGTGGTCCCCTATAGTGGTTCACGGCGCCATAAGCTCGTTGAACAGGCTTTGTGTGAAATATAGCAGAGTGTAGGACTGTTTTTATTGTCCTAGTGGCCCAGAGGTAGCGTTCCCCGGTCACAATTATAAGATCGTGGGTTCAAATCCTGGTGGGGTGAGGTGTTGATTATATGTAGAAGTAAGCGTGCTTTATTGGGCTATTGAAATATATATTGTTCCTTGTGTTTCGAAGCCGGATTTGGTAAAACGTTGCTCCGATCACCTAAGCGGCACAGGTGGTCCCCATTAGAGGTTCATGGCGCCATAAGGTCGTTGAACAGGCTTTGTGTGAAATATAGTAGAATCTAGGACTGCTTTTATTGTCCTGGTTGCCCAGAGGTAGCGTTCCCCGGTCACAATTATAAGATCGTGGGTTCAAATCCTGGTGGGGTGAGGTGTTGATTATATGTAGAAGTAAGCGTGCTTTATTGGGCTATTGAAATATATATTGATCCTCGTGTTTCGAAGCCGGATTTGGTAAAACGTTGCTCTTATCACCTAAGCGGCACGGGTGGTCTCCCTATAGTGGTTCACGGTGCCATAAGCTCATTGAACAGGCTTTGTGTGAAATATAACAGAGTTTAGGACTGCTTATAGTGTCCTCGTGGCCCATAGGTAGCATTCCGCGGTCACAATTATAAGATCGTGGGTTCGAATCCTGGTGGGGTGAGGTGTTGATTATATGTAGAAGTCCGCGTGCTTTATTGGGCTAATGAAATATATATGGATCCTCGTGTTTCGAAACCGCATTTGGTAAAACGTTGCTCTGATCACCTAAGCGGCACGGGTGGTCCCCTATAGTTGTTCACAGCACCATAAGCTCGTTGAACATGCTTTGTGTTAAATATAGTAGAGTCTAGGACTGCTTTTATTGTCCTGGTGGCCCAGAGGTAGCATACCCCGGTCACAATTATAAGATTGTGGGTTTGAATCCTGGTGGGGTGAGGTGTTGATTATATGTAGAAGTCCGAGTGCTTTATTGGGCTAATGAAATATATATGGATCCTCGTGTTTCCAAGCCGGATTTGGTAAAACGTTGCTCTGATCACCTAAAGCGTACGGATGGTCCCCATTAGAGTTCTGTACCATAAGCTCGTTGAACAGGCTTTTATGAAATATAGCAGAGTCTAGGACTGCTTTTATTGTCCTAGTGGCCCAGAATTGCGTTCCCCGGTCACCAATTGAAGATCGTGGGTTTGAATCCTGGTGGGGTGAGGTGTTGATTATATGTAGAAGTCCGCGTTTTTTATAGAGCAAATGAAATATATATGGATCCTCGTGTTTTGAAGCCGCATTTGGTAAAATGTTGCTCTGATCACCTAAGCGTCACGGGTGGTCCCCATTAGAGGTTCACTGCGCCATAAGCTCGTTGAACAGGATTTTTGTGAAATATAGCAGAGTCTAGGACTGCTTTTAGTGTCCTGGTGGCCCAGAGGTAGCATACCCCGGTCACAATTATAAGATCGTGGGTTTGAATCCTGGTAGGGTGAGGTGTTGATTATATGTAGAAGTCCGAGTGATTTATTGGGCTAATGAAATATATATGGATCCTCGTGTTTCCAAGCCGGATTTGGTAAAACGTTGCTCTGATCACCTAAGTGGCACAGGTGGTCCCCATTAGAGGTTCATGGCGCCATAAGGTCGTTGAACAGTCTTTGTGTGAAATATAGTAGCGTCTAGGACTGCTTTTATTGTCCTGGTGGCCCAGAGGTAACATGCCCCGGTCACAATTATAAGATCGTGGGTTTGAATCCTAGTGGGGTGAGGTGTTGATTATATGTAAAAGTCCGCGTGCTTTATTGGGCTAATGAAATATATATGGATCCTCGTGTTTCCAAGCCGGATTTGGTAAAACGTTGCTCTTATCACCTAAGCGGCACGGGTGGTCCCCTATAGTGGTTCACGGTGCCATAAGCTCATTGAACAGGCTTTGTGTGAAATATAACAGAGTCTAGGACTGCTTATAGTGTCCTCGTGGCCCATAGGTAGCATTCCTCGGTCACAATTATAAGATCGTGGGTTTAAATCCTGGTGGGGTGAGGGGTTGATTATATGTAGAAGTCCGCGTGCTTTATTGGGCTAATGAAATATATATGGATCCTCGTATTTCGAAGCCGCATTTGGTAAAACGTTGCTCTGATCACCTAAGCGGCATGGGTGGTCCCAATGAGAGGTTCTCGGCGCCATAAGCTCGTTGAACAGGCTTTGTTTGAAATATAGCAGAGTCTAGGACTGCTTTTATTGTCCTGGTGGCCCAGAGGTAGCGTTCCCAGGTCACAATTATAAGATCGTGGCTTCAAATCCTGGTGGGGTGAGGCGTTGGTTATATGTAGAAGTCCGCGTGCTTTATTGGGCTAATGAAATATATATGGATACTCGTGTTTCCACGCCGGATTTGGTAAACCTTGCTCTGATCACCTAAGCGGTACGGTGGTCCCCATTAGAGGTTCATGGCGCCATAAGGTCGTTGAACAGGCTTTGTGTGAAATATAGTAGAGTCTACGAATGCTTTTATTGTACTGTTGGCCCAAAGGTAGCGTTCCCCAGTCACAATTATAAGATCGTGGCTTCAAATCCTGGTGGGGTGAGGCGTTGATTATATGTAGAAGTCCACTTGCTTTATTGGGCTAATGAAATATATATGGATCCTCGTGTTTCGAAACCGCATTTGGTAAAGCGTTGCTCTGATCACCTAAGTGCTTGCGGATGGTCCCATTAGAGGTTCACAGCGCCATAAGCTCGTTGAACAGGCTTTGTGTGAAATATAGCAGAGTCTAGGACTGCTTTTATTGTCCTGGTGGCCCAGAGGTAGCGTTCCCCGGTCACAATTAGAAGATCATGGGTTCGAATCCTGGTGGGGTGAGGCGTTGATTATATGTAGAAGTCCGCGTGCATTATTGGGCTAATGAAATATATATGGATCCTCGTGTTTCGAAACCGCATTTGGTAAAGCGTCGCTCTGATCACCTAAGCGGCACGGGTGGTCCCCTATAGTGGTTCACAGATCTATAAGCTCGTTTAACAGGCTTTGTGTGAAATATAGTAGAGTCTAGGACTGCTTTTATTGTCCTGGTGGCCCAGAGGTAGTATACCCCGGTCACAATTATAAGATTGTGGGTTTGAATCCTGGTGGGGTGAGGTGTTGATTATATGTAGAAGTCCGAGTGCTTTATTGGGCTAATGAAATATATATGGATCCTCGTGTTTTGAAGCGCATTTGGTAAAACATTGCTCTGATCACCCTATAAGCAACCTGGTGGTCCCCATTAGAGGAGTTCATGGTGCCATAAGGTCGTTGAACAGGCTTTGTGTGAGTATAGTAGAGGTCTCACGAATGCTTTTATTGTCCTGTTATTTAGAGTGGCGTTCCCGGTCACAATTATAAGATCGTGGGTTCAAATCCTGGTGGGGTGAGGTGTTGATTATATGTAGAAGACTGCGTGCTTTATTGGGCTAATGAAATATATATGTATCCTCGTGTTTCGAAGCCGTATTTGATAAAACGTTGCTCTGATCACCTAAGCGGCACGGGTGGTCCTCATTAGATTTTCATAGCGCCATAAGCTCGTTGAACAGGCTTTGTGTGAAATATAGCTGAGTCTAGGAATGCTTTTAGTGTCCTGGTGGCCCAGAAGTAGCGATCCCCGGTCACAATTAGAAGAT
>NW_024756148.1:0-23539 GCF_018991925.1 Homarus americanus
GTATTCGATAAGGGTTTTTGTTAGACTCAAACAGGGGACTTTGATATACTCGACCAGGGGCCTTTGTTATACTCGATCAGGGGATTTTGTTATACTTGATTAGGGGACTTTGTTATACTCGATCAGGGGACTTTGTTACAATGGACCAGGGGACATTTTTATACTCGATTAGGGGACTTTGTTATTCTCGATCAGGGGACTTTTGTTACACTCGATCAGGGAACTTTGTTATACTCGACCAGGGACCTTTGTTATACTCGATTAGGAGACTTTGTTATACTCGATCTGGGGACTTTGTTATACTCGAAAAGGGGAATTTGGTGTATTCGATGGGCGGCTTTTATAGACTCGAACAGGGACTTTTGTTATACTCGACCAGGGGCCTTTGTTATACTCGACCAAGGGCCTTGTTATACTCGGATTAGGGACTTTTGTTATACCCGATAACGGGACTTTGTTATACTCGATAAGGGGAATTTGTTATACTCGATAAGGGGACTTTGTTATACTCGATCAGGGGAGTTTCTTATACTCGATTAGAGGCCTTTTTTGGACTCGATCAGGGGACTTTGTTATACTCGAGCAGGGGGCTTTGTTATACTCGATCAGGGGACTTTGTTATACTCGATCAGGAGGCTTTCTCATACTCGATCAGGGACTTTGCTATACTCGACCAGGGGACTTTGTTATTCTCAATCAGGGGATATGTTATACTCGATCAGGAGACTTTGTTATACTCATCCAGGGGACTTTGTTATACTCGATCAGGGGACTTTGTTATACGCGATCAGGAGACTTTGTTATACTCGATTAGGAACGTTTGTTATACTCGTCCAGGGGGGCTTTGTTATACTAGGATCAGGGGACTTTGTTATACCTTTTCGATGAGGGGATTCTGGTCTTACCTCGATCAGCGCCCCTTGGTTATACTCTCGACCAGGGACTTTGTTATAATCGATTAGGAATCCTTTGTTATACTTGGTCAGAGGATTCTTGTTATACTCGACCAGGGCCTTTAGTTATACTAGGAGCAAGAAAACTTTGTTATACTCGACCAGGGGACTTTGTTATACTCATCCAGGGGGCTTTGTCATACTCGATTAGCGGACTTTCTTATACTCAATCAGGGGATTTTGTCTTACACGATCAGGGCCCTTTCCTATACTCGACCTGGGGACTTTGTTATAATCGATCAGGGGACTTTGGTATGCTCGATCTAGGGACTTTGTTATACTGGGCCAGGGGACTATTTTATACTCGATGAAGGGACTTTGTTACACTGGACCAGGGGACATTTTTATTCTCGATTTGGGGACTTTGTTATCATCGATCAGGGGACTTTGTTATACTGGACCAGGAGACTTTGTTATACTCGATCAGGGAACGTTGCTATACTCGATGAGGGAACTTTGTTATACTCATCCAAGGGGCTTTGTTATTTTCCATCAGGGGACTTTGTTATACTCGATCAGGGGACTTTGGTATGCTCCATCTAGGGACTTTGTTATACTCGATTAGGGACTTTGTTATACTCGATAAGGGGACTTTGTTAGACTCGATAAGGGGACTTTGTTAGACTCGAACAGGGGACTTTGTTATACTTGACCAGGGGACTTTGTTATACTCGATTAAACGGCTTTGTTATACTCGATCAGGGGACTTTCTTATACTCGATTAGAGGCCTTTTTTAGACTCGATCAGGGGACTTTGTTATACTCGTGCAGGGAGCTTTGTTATACTCGATCAGGGGACTTTGTTATACTCGATCAGGAGGCTTTGATATACTCGATTAGGGGACTTTGCTATACTCGACCAGGGGACTTTGTTATACTCGAGCAGGGGGCTCTGTTATATTCGATTAGGGGACTTTGTCTTACTCGCTCAGGGCCCTTTGCTATACTGGACCGGGGACTTTGTTATAATCGATCAGGGGACTTTGGTATGCTTGATCTAGGAACTTTGTTATACTCGATCAGGGGACTTTGTTATACTCGATTAGGGGACTTTGTTATACTCGACCAGGGGACTTTTTTATACTTGATCAGGGGACTTTGTCATACTCGACCAGAGGACTTTGTTATACTCGATCAGAGGATATGTTATACTCGATCAGGGGGCTTTGTTATACTCGATCAGGGGACTTTGCTATACTCGACCAGGTGACTTTGTTATACACGATCAGGGGACTTTGTTATACTCGACCAGTGGACTTTTTTATACTTGATTCAGGGGACTTTGTCATACTAGATCTGTGGACTTTCCTATATTTGACCAATGGACTTTGCTATACTCGATGAGCGGCCTTTGTTATACTCGATCAGGGGACTTTGTTATACTTGATTAGGGGACTTTGTTATACTCGACCGGGGACTTTGTTACAATGGACCAGGGGACATTTTTATACTCGATTAGGGGACTTTGTTATTCTCGATCAGGGGACTTTTGTTACACTCGATCAGGGAACTTTGTTATACTCGACCAGGGACCTTTGTTATACTCGATTAGGAGACTTTGTTATACTCGATCTGGGGACTTTGTTATACTCGAAAAGGGGAATTTGTTATATTCGATAAGGGTTTTTGTTAGACTCGAACAGGGGACTTTGTTATACTCGACCAGGGGCCTTTGTTATACTCGATCAGGGGACTTTGTTATACGCGATCAGGAGACTTTGTTATACTCGATTAGGGGCCTTTGTTATACTCGATGAGGGTGCTTTATTATGCTCGACCAGGGGACTTTGTTATTCTCGATTAGGGGACTTTGAAATATTCGACCAGGGGACTTTTTTATACTTGATCAGGGGACTTTGTCTTACTCGACCAGAGGCCTTTGTTATACTCGATCGGGGAACTTTGTTATACTCGATGAGTGGACTTTACTATATTTGACCAATGGACTTTGCTATACTCGATGTGGGGCCTTTGTTATACTCGATCAGGGGACATTGTCATACTCGACCAGGTGACATTGTTATACTCGATCAGGGGACTTTGTTATACTCGACCAGAGGACTTTGTTATACTCGATCAGGTGATATGTTATACTCGATCAGGGGAATTTGTTATACTCGATCAGAGGACTTTGTTATACTCGACGATGGGCTTTTTTATACTCGATTAGAAAACTTTGTTATACTCGACCAGGAGACTTTGTGATACTCGATCAGGGGACTTTGTTATACTCCACCAGGGACTTTGTTATATTCGATCAGGGGATATGTAATACTCGATCAGGGGACTTTGTTATACTCGATCAGGGGACTTTGTCATACTCGACCAGAGGACTTTGTTATACTCGTTCAGGGGATATGTTATACTCGATCAGGGGTCTTTGTTATACTTGATCAGGGGACTTTTTTATACTTGATTAGGGGACTTTGTTATACTAGATCAGGGTACTTTGTTATACTTGATCAGAGGACTTTGTTTTACTCGACCAAGGGCCTTTGTTATGCTCGATTAGAAAACTTTGTTATACTCGACCAGGGAACTTTGTTATACTCCACCAGGGACTTTGTGATACTCGATCAGTGGATATGTTATACTCGATCAGGGGACTTTGTTATACTCGGTTCAGGGGACATTGTTATACTCGTCCAAGGGGCTTTTTTATACTAGGATCAGGGGATTTTGTTATACTCGATGAGGGGACTTAGTCTTACTCGATCAGGGCCCTTGTTATACTCGATCAGGGGACTTTGTTATACTCAATCAGGGAACTTTGTTATACTCATCCAGGGGGCTTTGTCATACTCGATCAGTTGACTTTCTTATACTCGATCAGGGTGATTTTGTCTTACACGATCAGGGCCCTTTGCTATACTCGACCGGGGGATTTTGTTATAATCGATCAGGGGACTTTGTCATACTCGGTTCAGGGGACTTTGTTATACTCGTCCAAGTGGCATTTTTTATACCTGGATCAGGGGACTTTGTTATACTCGATGAGGGGACTTAGTCTTACTCGATCAGGGCCCTTTGTCATACTCGACTAGGGGACTTTGTTATAATCGATTAGGGGACTTTGTTATCCTCGATCTGGGGACTTTGTTAAACTAGGCCAGGAGACGTTGTTATACTCGATCAGTGGATATGTTATACTCGATCAGGGGACTTTGTTATACTGGACCAGGGGACTTTGTTATACTCGATCAGGAGACTTTGTTATACTCGATCAGGGAACTGTTATACTCATCCAGGGGCCTTTGTCATACTCGACCAGGGGAATTTGTTATACTCGATCAGGGGACTTTGTTATACTCGATCAGGGAACTTTGTTATACTCATCCAGGGGGCTTTGTCATACTCGATCAGTTGACTTTCTTATACTCGATCAGGGTGATTTTGTCTTACACGATCAGGGCCCTTTGCTATACTCGACCGGGGGATTTTGTTATAATCGATCAGGGGACTTTGGTATGCTCGATCTAGGGACTTTGTTATACCGGGCCAGGGGACTTTTTTATACTCGATGAGGGGACTTTGTTTCACTGGGCCAGGGGACATTTTTATACACGATTAGTGGACTTTGTAATACTCGATCAGGGGACATTGTCTTACTCGATCAGGGCCCTTTGCTATACTAGACCGGGGGACTTTGTTATAATCGATTAGGGAGCTTTGGTATGCTCGACCTAGGGACTTTGTTATACTCGATCAGGGACTTTGTTATACTCGACCAGGGGCATTTGTTAAACTCGATTAGGGGACTTTGTTATACTCGATAACGGGACTTTGTTATACTCGATAAGGGGAATTTGTTATACTCGATAAGGGGACTTTGTTATACTCGATCAGGGGACTTTCTTATACTCGATTAGAGGCCAAAATCAGGGGACTTTGTTATACTCGAGCAGGGGGCTTTGTTATACTCGATCAGGGGACTTTGTTATACTCGATCAGGAGGCTTTCTTGTACTCGATCAGGGACTTTGCTATACTCATCCAGGGGAATTTGTTATACTCGATCAGGGGACTTTGTTATACGCGATCAGGAGACTTTGTTATACTCGATTAGGAACGTTTGTTATACTCGTCCACGGGGGCTTTGTTATACTAGGATCAGGGGACTTTGTTATACTCGATGAGGGGACTTAGTCTTACTCGATCAACGCCCTTTGTTATACTCGACCAGGGGACTTTGTTATAATCGATTAGGGAACTTTGTTATACTTGGTCAGAGGACTTTGTTATACTCGACCAGGGGCCTTTGTTATACTAGATAAGAAAACTTTGTTATACTCGACCAGGGGACTATGTCATACTCGACCAGAGGACTTTGTTATACTCGATCAGGGAACTTTGTTATACTCATCCAGGGGGCTTTGTCATACTCGATTAGCGGACTTTCTTATACTCAATCAGGGGATTTTGTCTTACACGATCAGGGCCCTTTGCTATACTCGACCTGGGGACTTTGTTATAATCGATTAGGGGACTTTGGTATGCTCGATCTAGGGACTTTGTTATACTGGGCCAGGGGACTTTTTTATACTCGATGAAGGGACTTTGTTACACTGAACCAGGGGACATTTTTATTCTCGATTAGGGGACTTTGTTATCATCGATCAGGGGACTTTGTTATACTGGACCAGGAGACTTTGTTATACTCGATCAGGGAACGTTGCTATACTCGATGAGGGAACTTTGTTATACTCATCCAAGGGGCTTTGTTATTTTCCATCAGGGGACTTTGTTATACTCGATCAGGGGACTTTGGTATGCTCCATCTAGGGACTTTGTTATACTAGATCAGGGACTTTGTTATACTCGATAAGAGGACTTTGTTAGACTCGTTAAGGGGACTTTGTTAGACTCGAACAGGGGACTTTGTTATACTTGACCAGGGGACTTTGTTATACTCGATTAGGCGGCTTTGTTATACTCGATCAGGGGACTTTCTTATACTCGATTAGAGGCCTTTTTTAGACTCGATCAGGGGACTTTGTTATACTGTGCAGGGTTTTGTTATACCGATCAGGGGACTTTTGTTATACTCGGATCAGGAGGCTTTGTTATACTCGATTAGGGGACTTTTTGCTATACCCTAATAGGACTTTTGTTATAATTTCGAGCAGAGGGGGCTCTATATACTCGATCAAGGGACTTTGTCTTACTCGATGAGGGCCCTTTGTTATACTCGACCAGGGGACTTTGTTATAATCGATCAGGGGACTTTATAATGCTCGATCTGGGGACTTTGTTATAGTGCGCCAGGAGACTTTGTTATACTCGATCAGGGAATTTGTTATATCGGACCAGGGGACTTTGTTATACTCTTTAATCAGGGGACTTTTAATTTTGATCAGGGACTTCGGTCATACCTGACCAGAGGTAATTCCTGTTATACCTCAGATCGTGATATGTTATACTCGATCAGGGGCTTTGTTATACCTGATCAGGGGACTTTGCTATACTCGACCAGGTGACTTTTGTTATACCGGATCAGGGACTTTGTTATACTCTCGACCAGTGGACTTTTTTTATACTTGATTCAGGGGACTTTGTCATACTAGATCTGTTGTCTTTCCTATATTTGAACAATGGACTTTGCTATACTCGATGAGCGGCCTTTGTTATACTCGATCAGGGGACTTTGTTATACTTGATTAGGGGACTTTGTTATACTCGATCAGAGGACTTTGTTACAATGGACCAGGGGACATTTTTATACTCGATTAGGGGACTTTGTTATTCTCGATCAGGGGACTTTTGTTACACTCGATCAGGGAACTTTGTTATACTCGACCAGGGACCTTTGTTATACTCGATTAGGAGACTTTGTTATACTCGATCTGGGGACTTTGTTATACTCGAAAAGGGGAATTTGTTATATTCGATAAGGGTTTTTGTTAGACTCGAACAGGGGACTTTGTTATACTCGACCAGGGGCCTTTGTTATACTCGACCAGGGGCCTTTGTTATACTCGATTAGGGGACTTTGTTATACTCGATAACGGGACTTTGTTATACTCGATAAGGGGAATTTGTTATACTCGATAAGGGGACTTTGTTATACTCGATCAGGTTACTTTCTTATACTCGATTAGAGGCCTTTTTTGGACTCGATCAGGGACTTTGTTATACTCGAGCAGGGGGCTTTGTTATACTCGATCAGGGGACTTTGTTATACTCGATCAGGAGGCTTTCTTATACTCGATCAGGGACTTTGCTATACTCGACCAGGGGACTTTGTTATACTCAATCAGGGGATATGTTATACTCGATCAGGGGACTTTGTTATACTCATCCAGGGGACTTTGTTATACTCGATCAATGGACTTTGTTATACGTGATCAGGAGACTTTGTTATACTCGATTAGGAACCTTTGTTATACTCGTCCAGGGGGGCTTTGTTATACTAGGATCAGGGGACTTTGTTATACTCGATGAGGGGACTTAGTCTTACTCGATCAGCGCCCTTTGTTATACTCGACCAGGGGAGTTTGTTATAATCGATTAGGGAACTTTGTTATACTTGGTCAGAGGACTTTGTTATACTCGACCAGGGGCCTTTGTTATACTAGATAAGAAAACTTTGTTATACTTGACCAGTGGACTTTGTTATACTCATCCAGGGGGCTTTGTCATACTCGATTAGCGGACTTTCTTATACTCAATCAGGGGATTTTGTCTTACACGATTAGGGCCCTTTGCTATACTCGACCTGGGTACTTTGTTATAATCGATCAGGGGACTTTGGTATGCTCGATCTAGGGACTTTGTTATACTGGGCCAGGGGACTTTTTTATACTCGATGAAGGGACTTTGTTACACTGGACCAGGGGACATTTTTATTCTCGATTAGGGGAGTTTGTTATCATCGATCAGGGGACTTTGTTATACTGGGCCAGGAGACTTTGTTATACTCGATCAGGGAACGTTGCTATACTCGATGAGGGAACTTTGTTATACTCATCCAAGGGGCTTTGTTGTTTTCCATCAGGGGACTTTGTTATACTCGATCAGGGGACTTTGGTATGCTCCATCTAGGGACTTTGTTATACTCGATCAGGGACTTTGTTATACTCGATAAGGGGACTTTGTTAGACTTGATAAGGGGACTTTGTTAGACTCGAACAGGGGACTTTGTTATACTTTACCAGGGGACTTTGATATACTCGATTAAACGGCTTTGTTATACTCGATCAGGGGACTTTCTTATACTCGATTAGAGGCCTTTTTTAGACTCGATCAGGGGACTTTGTTATACTTGTGCAGGGAGCTTTGTTATACTCGATCAGGGGACTTTGTTATACTCGATCAGGAGGCTTTGTTATACTCGATTAGGGGACTTTGCTATACTCGACAAGGGGACTTTGTTATACTCGAGCAGGGGGCTCTGTTATACTCGATTAGGGGACTTTGTCTTACTCGCTCAGGGCCCTTTGCTATACTGGACCGGGGACTTTGTTATAATCGATCAGGGGACTTTGGTATGCTTGATCTAGGGAATTTGTTATACTCGATCAGGGGACTTTGTATACTCGATCAGGGGACTTTGTTATACTCGACCAGGGGACTTTTTTATACTTGATCAGGGGACTTTGTCATAATCGACCAGAGGACTTTGTTATACTCGATCAGAGGATATGTTATACTCGATCAGGGGGCTTTGTTATACTCGATCAGGGGACTTTGCTATACTCGACCAGGTGACTTTGTTATACTCGATCAGGGGACTTTGTTATACTCGACCAGTGGACTTTTTTATACTTGATTCAGAGGACTTTGTCATACTAGATCTGTGGACTTTCCTATATTTGACCAATGGACTTTGCTATACTCGATGAGCGGCCTTTGTTATACTCGATCAGGGGACTTTGTTATACTTGATTAGGGGACGTTGTTATACTCGATCAGGGGACTTTGTTACAATGGACCAGGGGACATTTTTATACTCGATTAGGGGACTTTGTTATTCTCGATCAGGGGACTTTTGTTACACTCGATCAGGGAACTTTGTTATACTCGACCAGGGACCTTTGTTATACTCGATTAGGAGACTTTGTTATACTCGATCTGGGGACTTTGTTATACTCGAAAAGGGGAATTTGTTATATTCGATAAGGGTTTTTGTTAGACTCGAACAGGGGACTTTGTTATACTCGACCAGGGGCCTTTGTTATACTCGATCAGGGGACTTTGTTATACGCGATCAGGAGACTTTGTTATACTCGATGAGGGTGCTTTATTATGCTCGACCAGGGGACTTTGTTATTCTCGATTAGGGGACTTTGAAATATTCGACCAGGGGACTTTTTTATACTTGATCAGGGGACTTTGTCTTACTCGACCAGAGGCCTTTCTTATACTCGATCGGGGAACTTTGTTATACTCGATGAGTGGACTTTACTATATTTGACCAATGGACTTTGCTATACTCGATGTGGGGCCTTTGTTATACTCGATCAGGGGACATTGTCATACTCGACCATGTGACATTGTTATACTCGATCAGGGGACTTTGTTATACTCGACCAGAGGACTTTGTTATACTCGATCAGGTGATATGTTATACTCGATCAGGGGAATTTGTTATACTCGATCAGAGGACTTTGTTATACTCGACGATGGGCTTTTTTATACTCGATTAGAAAACTTTGTTATACTCGACCAGGAGACTTTGTGATACTCGATCAGGGGACTTTGTTATACTCCACCAGGGACTTTGTTATATTCGATCAGGGGATATGAAATACTCGATCAGGGGACTTTGTTATACTCGATCAGGGGACTTTGTCATACTCGACCAGAGGACTTTGTTATACTCGATTAGGGGATATGTTATACTCGATCAGGGGTCTTTGTTATACATGATCAGGGGACTTTGTTATACTTGATTAGGGGACTTTGTTATACTAGATCAGGGTACTTTGTTATACTTGATCAGAGGACTTTGTTTTACTCGACCAAGGGCCTTTGTTATGCTCGATTAGAAAACTTTGTTATACTCGACCAGGGAACTTTGTTATACTCCACCAGGGACTTTGTGATACTCGATCAGTGGATATGTTATACTTGATCAGGGGACTTTGTTATACTCGGTTCAGGGGACTTTGTTATACTCGTCCAAGGGGCTTTTTTATACTAGGATCAGCGGATTTTGTTATACTCGATGAGGGGACTTAGTCTTATTCTCGATCAGGGCCCTTTGTCATACTCGACCAGGGGACTTTGTTATAATCGATTAGGGGACTTTGTTATCCTCGATCTGGGGACTTTGTTAAACTAGGCCAGGAGACGTTGTTATACTCGATCAGTGGATATGTTATACTCGATCATGGGAGGGGACTTTGTTATACTCGATCAGGAGACTTTGTTATACTGTTATACTCATCCAGGGGGCTTTGTCATACTCGACCAGGGGAATTTGTTATACTCGATCAGGGGACTTTGTTATACTCGATCAGGGAACTTTGTTATACTCATGCAGGGGGCTTTGTCATACTCGATCAGTTGACTTTCTTATACTCGATCAGGGTGATTTTGTCTTACACGATCAGGGCCCTTTGCTATACTCGACCGGGGGATTTTGTTATAATCGATCAGGGGACTTTGTTATACTCGGTTCAGGGGACTTTGTTATACTCGTCCAAGTGGTTTTTTTATACTAGGATCAGGGGACTTTGTTATACTTGATGAGGGGACTTAGTCTTACTCGATTAGGGCCCTTTGTCATACTCGACTAGGGGACTTTGTTATAATCGATTAGGGGACTTTGTTATCCTCGATCTGGGGACTTTGTTAAACTAGGCCAGGAGACGTTGTTATACTCGATCAGTGGATATGTTATACTCGATCAGGGGACTTTGTTATACTGGACCAGGGGACTTTGTTATACTCGATCAGGAGACTTTGTTATACTCGATCAGGGAACTGTTATACTCATCCAGGGGGCTTTGTCATACTCGACCAGGGGAATTTGTTATACTCGATCAGGGGACTTTGTTATACTCGATCAGGGAACTTTGTTATACTCATCCAGGGGGCTTTGTCATACTCGATCAGTTGACTTTCTTATACTCGATCAGGGTGATTTTGTCTTACACGATCAGGGCCCTTTGCTATACTCGACCGGGGGATTTTGTTATAATCGATCAGGGGACTTTGGTATGCTCGATCTAGGGACTTTGTTATACCGGGCCAGGGGACTTTTTTATACTCGATGAGGGGACTTTGTTTCACTGGACCAGGGGACATTTTTATACACGATTAGGGGACTTTGTTATACTCGATCAGGGGACATTGTCTTACTCGATCAGGGCCCTTTGCTATACTAGACCGGGGGACTTTGTTATAATCGATTAGGGAGCTTTGGTATGCTCGACCTAGGGACTTTGTTATACTCGATCAGGGACTTTGTTATACTCGACCAGGGGCATTTGTTAAACTCGATTAGGGGACTTTGTTATACTCGATAACGGGACTTTGTTATACTCGATAAGGGGAATTTGTTATACTCGATAAGGGGACTTTGTTATACTCGATCAGGGGACTTTCTTATACTCGATTAGAGGCCAAAATCAGGGGACTTTGTTATACTCGAGCAGGGGGCTTTGTTATACTCGATCAGGGGACTTTGTTATACTCGATCAGGAGGCTTTCTTGTACTCGATCAGGGACTTTGCTATACTCATCCAGGGGAATTTGTTATACTCGATCAGGGGACTTTGTTATACGCGATCAGGAGACTTTGTTATACTCGATTAGGAACGTTTGTTATACTCGTCCACGGGGGCTTTGTTATACTAGGATCAGGGGACTTTGTTATACTCGATGAGGGGACTTAGTCTTACTCGATCAGCGCCCTTTGTTATACTCGACCAGGGGACTTTGTTATAATCGATTAGGGAACTTTGTTATACTTGGTCAGAGGACTTTGTTATACTCGACCAGGGGCCTTTGTTATACTAGATAAGAAAACTTTGTTATACTCGACCAGGGGACTTTGTCATACTCGACCAGAGGACTTTGTTATACTCGATCAGGGAACTTTGTTATACTCATCCAGGGGGCTTTGTCATACTCGATTAGCGGACTTTCTTATACTCAATCAGGGGATTTTGTCCTCCACGATCAGGGCCCTTTGCTATACTCGACCTGGGGACTTTGTTATAATCGATCAGGGGACTTTGGTATGCTCGATCTAGGGACTTTGTTATACTGGGCCAGGGGACTTTTTTATACTCGATGAAGGGACTTTGTTACACTGGACCAGGGGACATTTTTATTCTCGATTAGGGGACTTTGTTATCATCGATCAGGGGACTTTGTTATACTGGACCAGGAGACTTTGTTATACTCGATCAGGGAACGTTGCTATACTCGATGAGGGAACTTTGTTATACTCATCCAAGGGGCTTTGTTATTTTCCATCAGGGGACTTTGTTATACTCGATCAGGGGACTTTGGTATGCTCCATCTAGGGACTTTGTTATACTCGATCAGGGACTTTGTTATACTCGATAAGAGGACTTTGTTAGACTCGATAAGGGGACTTTGTTAGACTCGAACAGGGGACTTTGTTATACTTGACCAGGGGACTTTGTTATACTCGATTAAACGGCTTTGTTATACTCGATCAGGGGACTTTCTTATACTCGATTAGAGGCCTTTTTTAGACTCGATCAGGGGACTTTGTTATACTCGTGCAGGGAGCTTTGTTATACTCGATCAGGGGACTTTGTTATACTCGATCAGGAGGCTTTGTTATACTCGATTAGGGGACTTTGCTATACTCGACCAGGGGACTTTGTTATACTCGAGCAGGGGGCTCTGTTATACTGGATTAGAGGACTTTGTCTTACTCGCTCAGGGCCCTTTGCTATACTAGACCGGGGACTTTGTTATAATCGATCAGGGGACTTTGATATGCTTGATCTAGGGACTTTGTTATACTCGATCAGGGGACTTTGTTATACTCGATCAGGGGACTTTGTTATACTCGACCAGGGGACTTTTTTATACTTGATCAGGGGACTTTGTCATACTCGACCAGAGGACTTTGTTATACTCGATCAGAGGATATGTTATACTCGATCAGGGGGCTTTGTTATACTCGATCAGGGGATTTTGCTATACTCGACCAGGGGACTTTGTTATACTCGATCAGGGGACTTTGTTATACTCGACCAGGGGACTTTTTTATACTTGATTCAGGGGACTTTGTCATACTAGATTTGTGGACTTTCCTATATTTGACCAATGGACTTTGCTATACTCGAAGAGCTGCCTTTGTTATACTCGATCAGGGGACTTTGTTATACTTGATTAGGGGACTATGTTATACTCGATCAGGGGACTTTGTTACAATGGACCAGGGGACATTTTTATACTCGATTAGGGGACTTTGTTATTCTCGATCAGGGGACTTTTGTTACACTCGATCAGGGAACTTTGTTATACTCGACCAGGGACTTTTGTTATACTCGATTAGGAGACTTTGTTATACTCGATCTGGGGACTTTGTTATACTCGAAAAGGGGAATTTGTTATATTCGATAAGGGTTTTTGTTATACTCGAACAGGGGCCTTTGTTATACTCGACCAGGGGCCTTTGTTATACTCGATTAGGGGACTTTGTTATACTCGATAACGGGACTTTGTTATACTCGATAAGGGGAATTTGTTATACTCGATAAGGGGACTTTGTTATACTCGATCAAGGGACTTTCTTATACTTGATTAGAGGCCTTTTTTGGACTCGATCAGGGGACTTTGTTATACTCGAGCAGGGGGCTTTGTTATACTCGATCAGGGGACTTTGTTATACTCGATCAGGAGGCTTTCTTATACTCGATCAGGGACTTTGCTATTCTCGACCAGGGGACTTTGTTATACTCAATCAGGGGATATGTTATACTCGATCAGGGGACTTTGTTATACTCAACCAGGGGAATTTGTTATACTCGATCAGGGGACTTTGTTATACGCGATCAGGAGACTTTGTTATACTCGATTAGGAACGTTTGTTATACTCGTCCACGGGGGCTTTGTTATACTAGGATCAGGGGACTTTGTTATAGTCGATGAGGGGACTTAGTCTTACTCGATCAGCGCCCTTTGTTATACTAGACCAGGGGACTTTGTTATATTCGATTAGGGAACTTTGTTATACTTGGTCAGAGGACTTTGTTATACTCGACCAGGGGCCTTTGTTATACTAGATAAGAAAACTTTGTTATACTCGACCAGGGGACTTTGTTATACTCATCCAGGGGGTTTTGTCATACTCGATTAGCGGACTTTCTTATACTCAATCAGGGGATTTTGTCTTACACGATCAGGGCCCTTTGCTATACTCGACCTGGGGACTTTGTTATAATCGATCAGGGGACTTTGGTGTGCTCGATCTAGGGACTTTGTTATACTGGGCCAGGGGACTTTTTTATACTCGATGAAGGGACTTTGTTACTCTGGACCAGGGGACATTTTTATTCTCGATTAGGGGACTTTGTTATCATCGATCAGGGGACTTTGTTATACTGGACCAGGAGACTTTGTTATACTCGATCAGGGAACGTTGCTATACTCGATGAGGGAACTTTGTTATAGTCATCCAAGGGGCTTTGTTATTTTCCATCAGGGGACTTTGTTATACTCGATCAGGGGACTTTGGTATGCTCCATCTAGGGACTTTGTTATACTCGATCATGGACTTTGTTATACTCGATAAGGGGACTTTGTTAGACTCGATAAGGGGACTTTGTTAGACTCGAACAGGGGACTTTGTTATACTTGACCAGGGTACTTTGTTATACTCGATTAAACGGATTTGTTATACTCGATCAGGGGACTTTCTTATACTCGATTAGAGGCCTTTTTTAGACTCGATCAGGGGACTTTGTTATACTCGTGCAGGGAGCTTTGTTATACTCGATCAGGGGACTTTGTTATACTCGATCAGGAGGCTTTGTTATACTCGATTAGGGGACTTTGCTATACTCGACCAGGGGACTTTGTTATACTCGAGCAGGGGGCTCTGTTATACTCGATTAGGGGACTTTGTCTTACGCGCTCAGGGCCCTTTGCTATACTGGACCGGGGACTTTGTTATAATCGATAAGGGGACTTTGGTATGCTTGATCTAGGGACTTTGTTATACTCGATCAGGGGACTTTGTTATACTCGATCAGGGGACTTTGTTATACTCGACCAGGGGACTTTTGTATACTTGATCAGGGGACTTTGTCATACTCGACCAGAGGACTTTGTTATACTCGATCAGAGGATATGTTATACTCGATCAGGGGGCTTTGTTATACTCGATCAGGGGACTTTGCTATACTCGACCAGGTGACTTTATTATACTCGATCAGGGGACTTTGTTATACTCGACCAGTGGACTTTTTTATACTTGATTCAGGGGACTTTGTCATACTAGATCTGTGGACTTTCCTATATTTGACCATGGACTTTGCTATACTCGATGAGCGGCCTTTGTTATACTCGATCAGGGGACTTTGTTATACTTGATTAGGGGACTTTGTTATACTCGATCAGGGGACTTTGTTACAATGGACCAGGGGACATTTTTATACTCGATTAGGGGACTTTGTTATTCTCGATCAGGGGACTTTTGTTACACTCGATCAGGGAACTTTGTTATACTCGACCAGGGACCTTTGTTATACTCGATTAGGGGACTTTGTTATACTCGATATGGGGACTTTGTTATACTCGAAAAGGGGAATTTTTTATATTCGATAAGGGTTTTTGTTAGACTCGAACAGGGGACTTTGTTATACTCGACCAGGGGCCTTTGTTATACTCGATCAGGGGACTTTGTTATACGCGATCAGGAGACTTTGTTATACTCGATTAGGGGCCTTTGTTATACTCGATGAGGGTGCTTTATTATGCTCGACCAGGGGACTTTGTTATTCTCGATTAGGGGACTTTGAAATATTCGACCAGGGGACTTTTTTATACTTGATCAGGGGACTTTGTCTTACTCGACCAGAGGCCTTTCTTATACTCGATCGGGGAACTTTGTTATACTCGATGAGTGGACTTTACTAAATTTGACCAATGGACTTTGCTATATTCGATGTGGGGCCTTTGTTATACTCGATCAGGGGACATTGTCATACTCGACCATGTGACATTGTTATACTCGATCAGGGGACTTTGTTATACTCGACCAGAGGACTTTGTTATACTCGATCAGGTGATATGTTATACTCGATCAGGGGACTTTGCTATACTCGATCAGAGGACTTTGTTATACTCGACGATGGGCTTTTTTATACTCGATTAGAAAACTTTGTTATACTCGACCAGGAGACTTTGTGATACTCGATCAGGGGACTTTGTTATACTCCACCAGGGACTTTGTTATATTCGATCAGGGGATATGTAATACTCGACCAGGGGCCTTTGTTATACTCGATCAGGGGACTTTGTTATACGCGATCAGGAGACTTTGTTATACTCGATTAGGGGCCTTTGTTATACTCGATGAGGGTGCTTTATTATGCTCGACCAGGGGACTTTGTTATTCTCGATTAGGGGACTTTAAAATATTCGACCAGGGGACTTTTTTATACTTGATCAGGGGACTTTGTCTTACTCGACCAGAGGCCTTTGTTATACTCGATCGGGGAACTTTGTTATACTCGATGAGTGGACTTTACTATATTTGACCAATGGACTTTGCTATATTCGATGTGGGGCCTTTGTTATACTCGATCAGGGGACATTGTCATACTCGACCAGTTGACATTGTTATACTCGATCAGGGGACTTTGTTATACTCGACCAGAGGACTTTGTTATACTCGATCAGGTGATATGTTATACTCGATCAGGGGAATTTGTTATACTCGATCAGAGGACTTTGTTATACTCGACGATGGGCTTTTTTTATACTCGATTAGAAAACTTTGTTATACTCGACCAGGAGACTTTGTGATACTCGATCAGGGGACTTTGTTATACTCCACCAGGGACTTTGTTATATTCGATCAGGGGATATGTAATACTCGATCAGGGGACTTTGCTATACTCGATCAGGGGTCTTTGTTATACTTGATCAGGGGACTTTGTTATACTTGATTAGGGGACTTTGTTATACTAGATCAGGGTACTTTGTTATACTTGATCAGAGGACTTTGTTTTACTCGACTAAGGGCCTTTGTTATGCTCGATTAGAAAACTTTGTTATACTCGACCAGGGAACTTTGTTATACTCCACCAGGGACTTTGTGATACTCGATCAGTGGATATGTTATACTCAATCATCGGACTTTGTTATACTCTGTTCAGGGGACTTTGTTATACTCGTCCAAGGGGCTTTTTTATACTAGGATCAGGGGATTTTGTTATACTCGATGAGGGGACTTAGTCTTACTCGATCAGGGCCCTTTGTCATACTCGACCAGGGGACTTTGTTATAATCGATTAGGGGACTTTGTTATCCTCGATCTGGGGACTTTGTTAAACTAGGCCAGGAGACGTTGTTATACTCGATCAGTGGATATGTTATACTCGATCAGGGGACTTTGTTATACTGGACCAGGGGACTTTGTTATACTCGATCAGGAGACTTTGTTATACTCGATCAGGGAACTGTTATACTCATCCAAGGGGCTTTGTCATACTCGACCAGGGGAATTTGTTATACTCGATCAGGGGACTTTGTTATACTCGATCAGGGAACTTTGTTATACTCATCCAGGGGGCTTTGTCATACTCGATCAGTTGACTTTCTTATACTCGATCAGGGTGATTTTGTCTTACACGATCAGGGCCCTTTGCTATACTCGACCGGGGGATTTTGTTATAATCGATCAGGGGACTTTGGTATGCTCGATCTAGGGACTTTGTTATACCGGGTCAGGGGACATTTTTATACTCGATGAGGGGACTTTGTTTCACTGGACCAGGGGACATTTTTATACACGATTAGGGGACTTTGTTATACTCGATCAGGTGACTTTGTCTTACTCGAACAGGGCTCTTTGCTATACTCGACCGGGGGACTTTGTTATAATGGATTAGGGAGCTTTGGTATGCTCGACCTAGGGACTTTGTTATACTCGATCAGGGACTTTGTTATACTCGACCAGGGGCCTTTGTTATACTCGATTAGGGGACTTTGTTATACTCGATAACGGGACTTTGTTATACTCGATAAGGGGAATTTGTTATACTCGATAAGGGGACTTTGTTATACTCGATCAGGGACTTTCTTATACTCGATTAGAGGCCTTTTTTGGACTCGATCAGGGGACTTTGTTATACTCGAGCAGGGGGCTTTGTTATACTCGATCAGGGGACTTTGTTATACTCGATCAGGAGGCTTTCTTATACTCGATCAGGGACTTTGCTATACTCGACCAGGGGACTTTGTTATACTCAATCAGGGGATATGTTATACTCGATCAGGGGACTTTGTTATACTCATCCAGGGGACTTTGTTATACTCGATCAGGGGACTTTGTTATACGTGATCAGGAGACTTTGTTATACTCGATTAGGAACGTTTGTTATACTCGTCCACGGGGGCTTTGTTATACTAGGATCAGGGGACTTTGTTATACTCGATGAGGGGACTTAGTCTTACTCGATCAGCGCCCTTTGTTATACTCGACCAGGGGACTTTGTTATAATCGATTAGGGAACTTTGTTATTCTTGGTCAGAGGACTTTGTTATACTCGACCAGGGGCCTTTGTTATACTAGATAAGAAAACTTTGTTATACTCGACCAGGGGACTTTGTCATACTCGACCACAGGACTTTGTTATACTCGATCAGGGAACTTTTTTATACTCATCCAGGGGGTTTTGTCATACTCGATCAGCGGACTTTCTTATACTCAATCAGGGGATTTTGTCTTACACGATCAGGGCCCTTTGCTATACTCGACCTGGGGACTTTGTTACAAACGATCAGGGGACTTTGGTATGCTCGATCTAGGGACTTTGTTATACTGGGCCAGGGGACTTTTTTATACCCGATGAAGGGACTTTGTTACACTGGACCAGGGGACATTTTTATTCTCGATTAGGGGACTTTGTTATCCTCGATCAGGGGACTTTGTTATACTGGACCAGGAGACTTTGTTATACTCGATCAGGGAACGTTGTTATACTCGATCAGGGAACTTTGTTATACTCATCCAGGGGGCTTTGTTATTTTCCATCAGGGGACTTTGTTATACTCGATCAGGGGACTTTGGTATGCTCGACCGGGGGACTTTGTTATAATCGATTAGGGGACTTTGGTATGCTCGATCTAGGGACTTTGTTATACTCGATCAGGGACTTTGTTATACTCGATAAGGAGACTTTGTTATACTCGATAAGGGGAATTTGTTTTACTCGATAAGGGGACTTTGTTAGACTCGAACAGGGGACTTTGTTATACTTGACCAGGGGACTTTGTTATACTCGATTAGGCGGCTTTGTTATACTCGATCAGGGGACTTT
The DNA here is from genome assembly GCF_018991925.1 of Homarus americanus. Taxonomy (NCBI): domain Eukaryota; kingdom Metazoa; phylum Arthropoda; class Malacostraca; order Decapoda; family Nephropidae; genus Homarus; species Homarus americanus. Next base: position 19,435 of record NW_024756148.1, read on the forward strand.
CTTATACTCGATTAGAGGCCTTTTTTAGACTCGATTAGGGGACTTTGTTATCCTCGTGCAGGGAGCTTTGTTATACTCGATTAGGGACTTTGTCTTACTCGCTCAGGGCCCTTTGCTATACTGGACCGGGGACTTTGTTATAATCGATCAGGGGACTTTGGTATGCTTGATCTAGGGACTTTGTTATACTCGATCAGGGGACTTTGTTATCCTCGACCAGGGGACTTTTTTATACTTGATTCAGGGGACTTTGTCATACTAGATCTGTGGACTTTCCTATATTTGACCAATGGACTTTGCAATACTCGATGAGCGGCCTTTGTTATACTCGATCAGGGGACTTTGTTACACAGGACCAGGGGACATTTTTATACTCGATTAGGGGAATTTGTTATTCTCGACCAGGGACCTTTGTTATACTCGATTAGGGGACTTTGTTATGCTCGATATGGGGACTTTGTTATACTCGAAAAGGGGAATTTGTTATATTCGATAAGGGTTTTTGTTAGACTCGAACAGGGGACTTTGTTATACTCGACCAGGGGCCTTTGTTATACTCGATCAGGGAACTTTGTTATACTCGACCAGGGATCTCTTTTATACTTGACAATGGACTTTGTTATCCTCGATGAGGGGCCTTTGTTATACTCGATGAGGGGACTTTGTTATACTCAACCAGGGGACTTTGTTATACTCGATCAGGGGACTTTTTTATACTCGTGCAGAGGACTTTGTTATACTCAATCAGGGGATATGTTATACTCGATCAGGGGACTTTGTTATACTCAACCAGGGGAGTTTGTTATACTCGATCAGGGGACTTTGTTATACGCGATCAGGAGACTTTGTTATACTCGATTAGGGGGCTTTGTTATACTCGATGAGGGTGCTTTATTATGCTCGACCAGGGGACTTTGTTATATTCGATTAGGGGACTTTAAAATATTCGACCAGGGGACTTTTTTATACTTGATCAGGGGACTTTGTCTTACTCGACCAGAGGCCTTTGTTATACTCGATCGGGGAACTTTGTTATACTCGATGAGTGGACTTTACTATATTTGACCAATGGGCTTTGCTATACTCGATGTGGGGCCTTTGTTATACTCGATCAGGGGACTTTGTTATACTCGACCAGGTGACATTGTAATACTCGATCATGGGGACTTTGTTATACTCGACCAGAGGACTTTGTTATACTCGATCAGGTGATAAGTTATACTCGATCAGGGGACTTTGTTATACTCGATCAGAGGACTTTGTTATACTCGACGATGGGCTTTTTTATACTCGATTAGAAAACTTTGTTATACTCGAGCAGGAGACTTTGTGATACTCGATCAGGGGACTTTGTTATACTCCAACAGGGACTTTGTTATATTCGATCAGGGGATATGTAATACTTGATCAGGGGACTTTGTTATACTCGATCAGGGGACTTTGTCATACTCGACCAGAGGATTTTGTTATACTCGATCAGGGGATATGTTATACTCGATCAGGGGTCTTTGTTATACTTGATCAGGGGACTTTGTTATACTTGATAAGGGGACTTTGTTATACTAGATCAGGGGACTTTGTTATACTTGATCAGAGGACTTTGTTTTTCTCCACCAAGGGCCTTTGTTATGCTCGATTAGTAAACTTTGTTATACTCGACCAGGGAACTTTGTTATACTCCACCAGGGACTTTGTGATACTCGATCAGTGGATATGTTATTCTCGATCAGGGGACTTTGTTATACTCAGTTCAGGGGACTTTGTTATACTCGTCCAAGGGGCTAATTTATACTAGGATCAGGGGACTTTGTTATACTCGATGAGGGGACTTAGTCTTACTCGATCAGGGCCCTTTGTCATACTCGACCAGGGGACTTTGTTATAATCGATTAGGGGACTTTGTTATCCTCGATCTGGGGACTTTGTTAAACTAGGCCAGGAGACGTTGTTATACTCGATCAGTGGATATGTTATACTCGATCAGGGGACTTTGTTATACTGGACCAGGGGACTTTGTTATACTCGATCAGGAGACTTTGTTATACTCGATCAGGGAACTGTTATACTCATCCAGGGGGCTTTGTCATACTCGACCAGGGGAATTTGTTATACTCGATCAGGGGTCTGTGTTATACACGATCAGGGCCCTTTGCTATACTCGAGCGGGGGATTTTGTTATAATCGATCAGGGGACTTTGGTATGCTCGATCTAGGGACTTTGTTATACTGGGCCAGGGGACTTTTTTATACTCGATGAGGGGACTTTGTTTCACTGGACCAGGGGACATTTTTATACACGATTAGGGACTTTGTTATACTCGATCAGGGGACTTTGTCTTACTCGATCAGGGCCCTTTGCTATACTAGACCGGGGGACTTTGTTATAATCGATTAGGGGCTGGTATGCTCGACCCAGGACCTTTGTTATACCTGATCAGGGACTTGTTATACTCTAATTGTGGGCCTTGTTATACCTCGATTAGGGACCTTTGTTATACTCGATAACGGGACTTTGTTATATTCAATAAGGGGAATTTGTTATACTCGATAAGGGGACTTTGTTATACTCGATCAGGGGACTTTCTTATACTCGATTAGAGGCCTTTTTTGGACTCGATCAGGGGACTTTGTTATACTCGAGCAGGGGGCTTTGTTATACTCGATCAGGGGACTTTGTTTTTCTCGATCAGGAGGCTTTCTTATACTCGATCAGGGACTTTGCTATACTCGACCAGGGGACTTTGTTATTCTCAATCAGGGGATATGTTATACTCGATCAGGGGACTTTGTTATACTCATCCAGGGGACTTTGTTATACTCGATGAGGGGACTTTGTTATACGCGATCAGGAGACTTTGTTATACTCGATTAGGAACGTTTGTTATACTCGTCCAGGGGGGCTTTGTTATACTAGGATCAGGGGACTTTGTTATACTCGATGAGGGGACTTAGTCTTACTCGATCAGCGCCCTTTGTTATACTCGACCAGGGGACCTTGTTATAATCGATTAGGGAACTTTGTTATACTTGGTCAGAGGACTTTGTTATACTCGACCAGGGGCCTTTGTTATACTAGATAAGAAAACTTTGTTATACTCGACCAGGGGACTTTGTCATACTCGACCAGAGGACTTTGTTATACTCGATCAGGGAACTTTGTTATACTCATCCAAGGGGCTTTGTCATACTCGATCAGCGGACTTTCTTATACTCAATCAGGGGATTTTGTCTTACACGATCAGGGCCCTTTGCTATACTCGACCTGGGGACTTTGTTATAATCGATCAGGGGACTTTGGTATGCTCGATCTAGGGACTTTGTTATACTGGGCCAGGGGACTTTTTTATACTCGATGAAGGGACTTTCTTACACTGGACCAGGGGACATTTTTTTCTCGATTAGGGGACTTTGTTATCCTCGATCAGGGGACTTTGTTATACTGGACCAGGAGACTTTGTTATACTCGATCAGGGAACGTTGTTATACTCGATGAGGGAACTTTGTTATACTCATCCAGGGGGCTTTGTTATTTTCCATCAGGGAACTGTGTTATACTCGATCAGGGGACTTTGGTATGCTCGACCGGGATGACTTTGTTATAATCGATTAGGGGACTTTGGTATGCTCGATCTAGGGACTTTGTTATACTCGATCAGGGACTTTGTTATACTCGATAAGGGGACTTTGTTATACTCGATAAGGGGAATTTGTATTACTCGATAAGGGGACTTTGTTAGACTGGAACAGGGGACTTTGTTATACTTGACCAGGGGACTTTGTTATACTCGATTAGGCGGCTTTGTTATACTCGATCAGGGGACTTTCTTATACTCGATTAGAGGCCTTTTTTTAGACTCGATCAGGGGACTTTGCTATACTCGTGCAGGGATCTTTGTTATACTCGATCAGGGGACTTTGTTATACTCGATCAGGAGGCTTTGTTATACTCGATTAGGGGACTTTGCTATACTCGACCAGGGGACTTTGTTATACTCGAGCAGGGGGCTCTGTTATACTCGATTAGGGGACTTTGTCTTACTTGCTCAGGGCCCTTTGCTATACTGGACCGGGGACTTTGATATAATCGATCAGGGGACTTTGGTAT
>NW_024756149.1:0-15987 GCF_018991925.1 Homarus americanus
AGTAAATCACTGTAGGTGCGCGTGATCTAGGTATATGCTGATAACCACAAGGAAAGAAGAAAACACGAAGTTCCCAAGCGCTTTCGTGTAATTCACATCTTCAGGGGTGAGTACAGACTAGAGAGAGTAATACAAATCAAGGTGTATATATACAGAGGAGGGTGAGACCAGGTCCACAATGGTCAGGTATTAGGTAATGACCCTACTAATCTTTAAATGGCACACAACGGTTGGTGGTCAGGTCAGATGGTCAAGTGAATTTGAGTCCAAAAATCCGGATGCCAGAAATCCGGACCACCCGAGAATCCGGACTTTTCAAAAACGATTTTTTTTTTAGCGGGCATTTGTGTGCATGTGCGCATGCGTGAGCGCCACAGCTGCACAGCGACAACAAGCGACCACGTGGTCGCCACTTTAAAATGGGCAATCAAACTGTGACAACATACCGTACATACTCGTCTATAACCCCCCCTCGTTATCAGTCGACCCTGATTTTTTGACCATGAAATCGTTAATTTATGATATTCCTGGTTTATAGTTCCACCCACGTTTTGAGGGTAATGGAACAACAAAACCACTAAAAACGCTCTACGTCCTATAAACTGAGGCTCGCCGTGCATGAAACACAAGTGCTGAAGGCAAATTGTTTACCATTTATTATTATGACACTTTACACTGAAACCCGGGTAATTTCACCAAAAATATTGTATATTTCCATTCAAGTATTTATTCAAGTCAATTAGGAGGGAATATTATTGAAATACAACAGTTTTTAAACTAAACCATTCGAAAAGCGATTACGGTAACATCTTTTGAACGAAAGAAAGCGAAAGTCATTGTTTTCGTCATGATTTTATCCCACTTTCCACTGTAATACGTATGTAATTTCAGGAAAAATATTACATTTCCGTGAATGTATTATATCAAGCACAGTATGAATAGAATATCATTGTAATATATCAGAATTTTAACCAAAAACTATTAAAAAAACGAGTAACGTCTCAAGAACATCGGAAGCTTAGGTAAAGTCTTTTGTTTTCGTCATGTATTTTATCCTATTTTACATTGAAATACGTCACGTATCCACAAAACTACTATTTATCTCCGAGAATATATTCATTGAGGCGCAGTTTAGGTAAAATAGACGAGTGATGTAATAGTTTTTTAACTGAAAACGATTCGAAAAACACGTACCCTCTAGCCCTGTTCAAAGAGAGGACTGGGAGAAGCTGTTTGGTGCTGCAGACGATGACAAGGAAAATGATTTTGATGGATTTTAATGAAAATATTCAGAAATATGGTATCGTAGTATTTATTCAAGTCAATTAGGATAGAATATTATTGTAATACAACAGTTTTTGAACTGAAAACCATTCGAAAAGCGATTACGGTAACATATTTTGAACGAAAGTAAGCGAGTCATTGTTTTCATCACGATTTTATCCCACTTTCCACTGTAATACGTATGTTCAGCAAAAATATTACATTTCCGTGAATGCATTATATCAAGCACAGTATGAATAGAATACCATTGTAATATAACAATATTTTGAGTCCTACTCTTTCCATTTACAGAGTACTGTACAAGCCCATAATAATGGCTCCTAAAGTAGATAAACTTCGTTGTGTGAAGAGAAAGAAGAACACATTGAAATTGAGTGACAAACTTCAAATAATTAAGAAACTAGAACGTGGTGTGAGCAATACTGTTCTAATGGAAACATACGACATTGGAAAGTCTACAATTTATGATATATAAAAGGCAAAGAATAAAATTTAGAATTCACAGCTTTTTCATTAAAACTGCTCGTTTTGATAAATGAAGCATGGTATATTTGCAAATGAATAAACTATCAAAATGTACCTGTTCATTTCTTATTTATTCTTCATTAAATTTGAATTTTAAAAGTACTGCCTGAGAATCCGGAAAATCCGAAAATCCGGAACGACCCAATCCCCAAGCAGTCCGGATTTTTGGACTTCTATTTTCCCGTGTGATTCTATCAAGATTTATCTTATCCACGTTTTCATTGTGGATTTACATGAAATATATATATATATATATATATATATATATATATATATATATATATATATATATATATATATATATATATATATATATATATATATATATATATATATATATATATATATATATATATATATATATATATATATATATATATATATATATATATATATATATCGTATATCTCGGCTTATAAGACGGAATTTGAACATTAAAAAAATCTGCCCAAAGTTAGGGGGTCGTCTTAATCACCAAGTATAAAATTCTTACCTCTTAAATATTGCGTGTCAAGAGTGGTGATGGAAACATGGTAAACCACTCACAAAGTCCTACCAGGGAAAGTGACCTTGACTGTGACCGCCTGTAGCTATTTTTAGCCGTCCTTGTGTTCGGAGGTGGTCAGTAATGCATATCTGTATATTTACTGATCATAATACTTATCTCCTATAAATAATTAATTTAAAATTAATTTTTTTACAAAGAATATTCAGTAAATGACTGCGTTAATTCTTGAAACTACCGACAGTGGTAAATTTAGGATATAAATGATGAACAGAAGTCACTTCATGGAGTCATGGATTCGGAGTTTGGTCCTTAATGATCACCTACCAGTTATAATGCTAGCCTCCCTTTTTCGCGAAACAAGTATATAAATTAAAGAAAATACTTGCAGTGTGTTTAATGTATTACAGTATATTATAAATAAATAAATAAACAAATAAATCGGCAAATCTATTTTAAGTAAATGGAAATATTTTACTCACACCAACATTAGTTCCAATTAAATAACTGCCGCTTAAGTGAGTCACTAGTGTACACCAGCCGGTATAATTTGATGCCAATACTTGAAGTGAATTGGCATTATTTTAAATAACCAACAATAAATAAATGGAAAAAAGATCAAAGGTGAGAAACATTATATTGTATGTATGTTGTGTTGTCAAAGGAAGAGAAACAATTGAAACTCTGCAATTGTGTGTAAATGAGACAGAAAGATAAATCAGCAACCTAAGACTTGGTCACAATTTTCGTGATGCCATATGGAAGTAGGGTCTACCATTAGACAATACTGTACATTGTGCTTCCAATATCTTCCCAGGCAGTAGAATCTCCCCATTTGGTAGCTGCCTAAAACTTTTAGTAATATTACTTTGATACAACATGATAAATTAGACAAACAATGAAAATAAACAAACAAAAGTTATTTACCAAGACCTCTCTGAGAACAGAGGGATGTAGGGGGAAGGAAGGAGGTTGAGATAAGATGGCTATTTATAGCCTGTCTTTGTGTAGGAAGTCGACCACACTAGAAATAATTAATTTTATTATGGTAGTGTTGTGAGGATGTGTGAGTGGTGTGGGGGGTTGTGGTAGTGTTGTGAGGATGTGTATGTGGTGTGGGGGGTTGTGGTAGTGTTGTGAGGATGCTGTAAGAGTAGTGTGGGGGCTTTGTGGTACAGTTGTGAGGATGTGTAAGTGGTGTGGGAGGTTGTGGTAGTGTGAGGATGTGTGAGTGGTGTAGGGGGGGTTGTGGTAGTGTTATGAGGATGCTGTATGAGTAGTTGTGTGTGGGCTTTGTGGTTCAGTGGTGTGTTAGGAGGATGTGTAGAGTTGTGAGGATGTGTGAGTGGTGTGGGGGGGTTGTGCAGTGGTAGTGTTAGGAGGATGCGGTATGAGTAGTGTGGGGACTTTGTGGTTCAGTTGTGAGGATGTGTGAGTGGTGTGGGGGGGTTGTGCAGTGGTAGTGTTAGGAGGATGCGGTATGAGTAGTGTGGGGGCTTTGTGGTTCAGTTGTGAGGATGTGTGAGTGGTGTGGGGGGGTTGTGCAGTGGTAGTGTTAGGAGGATGCGGTATGAGTAGTGTGGGGGCTTTGTGGTACAGTTGTGAGGATGTGTGAGTGGTGTGGGGGGGTTGTGGTAGTGTTGTGAGGATGTGTGAGTGGTGTGGGGGGTTGTGGTAGTGTTGTGAGGATGCTGTATGAGTAGTGTGGGGGCTTTGTGGTACAGTTGTGAGGATGTGTGAGTGGTGTGGGGGGGTTGTGGTAGTGTTGTGAGGATGCTGTATGAGTAGTGTGGGGGCTTTGTGGTACAGTTGTGAGGATGTGTGAGTGGTGTGGGGGGGTTGTGGTAGTGTTGTGAGGATGCTGTATGAGTAGTGTGGGGGCTTTGTGGTACAGTTGTGAGGATGTGTGAGTGGTGTGGGGGGGTTGTGGGAGTGAGTCATAACCACACACCACCCTCAACACACTACCTCTTTCCTGCATCACCATCCAACACTACCAACGTGCAACACACCTGGTCACCTCTACATTATTAACACCTATACTGGAGTTGATTGGGATCATGTGCTGTGTACATCGATGTATTTCTGCCCGACACTGAATACGTCATCAACCTCTAGGGTCCAGGATAATATTAAGCCCTGGCACGGTGACTCCTCTCTCTTAAAGTGCATTAAGGTGATTGTATTTGGCGTCATCTAATCCCTAACTTCATAATGGAGTTGTCAAGGCTTCACTGTAATTACAATCTCCAGTTTTTTAGTTTCGTTTATTCAACTGGTATTATATCTACAAGAGTTATTTAACCAGACGTGGACATTTCTTTTTGTAAAGTCATATGTAGTATGAAATACAATATTTCAGTATACGAGTGTCATGTTGAGATGGGAGTGGTGACATTAGTGGGGCAGCTAAATGCAATTTTTCAAGAGAATCATGAAAATGGTGGTACAAGCACCAAATTTGGCATGGTAATTCTCTAATGGTTACTAGTCAAGTCTGCCTGATTGGCCATTTAAAAATTCAAGATGGCGACCATTTTTCAAGGTGACCGCCATATTGACCTTCAAAAGTTGATTTTTCTTATAGAAATTGATGTAGTTGGTCAATCTGGGTGATCTTGGTGTCGATATGTATGTTTTCAAGCATGCTTAGATGATTTTTTATAGTTTTAAGTCCATTGTAACATTTTTATCCACATAAAATAACACTATTAGTAAAAAATCTAACAAAAAAGAACTTACTAAAAAAAAGTACGGTAAACAGTGGGAACACAGTCCCACCACCGAGACGAGGTAACACTCCCACCACCGATCGTCTCGTGTGAAGCAAGCATATAAATTAAAGAAAATACTTGCAGTGTGTTTAATATGTTACAGTATATTATAAATAAATAAATAAACAAATAAATCGGTAAATCCATTTCAAGTAAATGGAAAAATTTTACTCGACACCGACATTAGTTCCAGTTACCGGTAAATAGCAGACGCTTCAGTGACGTCACTAGTGTTTACACTACACCAGCGGGTAACATTTGATGACATTACTTGAAGTGAATTGGCCTTATTTTAAAAAACCAAGGATGGTTGGTAGAGGACTACTGAGTCAGTGGGTAAGTGTCACATTTGGGGTACTGGTCTTATACAGCGAATAGAGCTCAAAAGCTACTTTTTAAATGGAAATTTGGGGGGCCGTCTTATGCACCCCGACGCCTTATAGGCCGAAATATACGGTATATATATATATATATATATATATATATATATATATATATAATAATAATAAATAAATAAATATTGAAGTGCTAACCATGGTAACATTATGAGATGTTCTTGTTACCACCATGTTATTGTACTATTGCGGATGATACTAAATGTTACATAATATTTCCTTGAGATAAATTTATAGTATACATCAGGTGCAGCTCAGGTTCTCAACTGGCTCAGCCATTTTAATATTGTTATTATTATCCACTCTGTATCTGTTTTTCTGGCTAATAAACTGTTTCAATTCAATTCAATGACCACCTCTAGTGTGTGTCCATTAGGTTAATTTTGAGTCAAATTTAAGCAATAACTAATCTTGACATTTGTTTTTTATACCTGATGTTACACAACTGCTTGTATACTTAAGACTAACACTTTAAAACTAAAACACATTCAAATATTTATACAAAACACACACACACTTTTAAACAAACACAAGTGCATATGAACACACACACTCTTTTATAAACATTTACATAAATGCACACTTTCAGAGGAATACACTATTGTGTATTTTTAATCTAGATTCTTAATCAGCATATAAAAGGGCATCTTTGTATGAAATTTAAACAAAATCTATGCCATGCCCTCATGTACTCAAACACAAGATAAGGGGTCAGGAATTTTGATTGGGAATACTGTTACTGGATGTTTTCTTTTCTGGAAAGTGAATGATAAAATGCTTAAATTATAAAGTTAGCCGATATTCTTGAGAAAAGGCATATAAAGAGGATTTATAATTTACGGGCACAGCGTAATTTATGTTTTAAATACTACAGTACTGTACAGTACATAAACACAAGCATTAGACAACATGATGTTAAGTAACAGAATACCTGTATAAGTCTCACCTCCCACAGGTCAGAGGTGTTTCATCAGTTGCTGTTGATGGCATCACATATGAGCCTGTCCCACAGGTCAGAGGTGTTTCATCAGTTTGTATAGTCGAGTCTTAGCTTGTCATACCGAGATGTGTTGTTGGTCCTTGAAACTTCCTGGAAATAAGAAAAATAACTATACGTACTGTATAATACACAACACTGCACTATAAAACTATTATATTATAACCACAGGTTATTTGACTGGGATTTAAAATACATAAAACAGTACTTTTGGCTACAGAAAATTCTACAAATTATTTTATTTATAATTTCCAAGTATTAGAAACAAATTGATAAAATAGAAATAACATGGTAGAGGTGGAGGAGACAGTTAGCACCAGAATGTGTTTATATACGTAATTCACAGTTATACTTTGGATGATATTGCATTAACTAATAAAACTGATAACTTTTTTATATTATAAATACAGTACTGTATAGTCTGGGTTTACGCGGATATTTTATACACGGCACCTGTCCAGAAGCGATAATTATTATTTACGCGGTAAATGCCATCATATACGCAGCGGGGCAAGGTGCTGACGTCAGACTCATGCCGACGAAGTCGCGGACTGTGATTGGGCCACGTATCCTTACCACCCACGCACCCCTTCCACGGTGCGCTGTGATTGGTCTATTTAACCTTGCCAACCCCTGCCACCCTCACTCTTGACCATAGCCGCACCAGTCTGACTGTTCCCGCGTATACTCACTCGTGCCCGGGAACCGTTTTTTTTTCTTTCTACACAAAGACTTCCGCCGGACCCCCACCACCCCTGAGAAACCCTGAACTACCTGGCCCAAGCCGCCCCAAGCCCAAGAAGGTGCGACTCGCTTTAAGCTATGAGGTTAAGTACAAGATCGTTCAGGAGTTAGAAAAAGGCACGAGGCAGGTGGATCTGGCCAGACAATATGGAGTGAATGAAATCGACGATCCGCACGATCAAGAAGGATGCCGGCAAAATCAATGAACACATGAAGTCTGTCGGTGCCTCTCTGGTGAAATATTGCCACAATATGTTGCTGCTGAAGACCGAGAGTTTGTTGGTAAGCTACATTATTCATCAATCAAGAAGGAACATGGCGGTCGACACTCGGGCCCTGCAGGACTACGCCCGAGAACTCTATGCAGCAGTAGCAAGAAAAATAGGGGTCGCAGAGCCCAAGCCCTTCAGTGCTTCCCCTGGGTGGCTGCAAGGTTTTAAATGACGCAACAAGATAACGAATATTGTGAAAGTCGGAGAAGGAGCAAGTGCCGACCGGGCTGCCGCCATGAATTTTCCCCCATTCTTACGGAAAATTATGGAGGAAGGACAGTGCACGGACGACCAAGTGTTCAATATGGATGAATCAGGGTTGTACTGGAAGAAATTGCCATCCAAGACCTTCGTAGACAAGTCTGCTAGCAAGTGTCGGGGAGGCAAAATGCAGAAGGAGCGCATCACAGTACAGTACTGTTCACCACCAATGCCTCAGGCACTGCTAAGCTGAAGTTGTCTGTGATCCACAAAGCCAGCAAGCCTCATGCATACAAGAATATGGACATGAGCAAGTTAAATGTCCACTGGCTAACCTCAGGGAAGGCGTGGATGTTCTCTGGTCTATCCTCTCCTGGTTTGACAACTGTCTCATTCCTGATATCAAGAAATTCTGCGTGGAAATTAATGTGCCATTCAACATTTTCTTGCTCCTCAACAACGCACCAGGACACTCGCCCCTTTTGCTGGATCGCCACCCCAACGTAAAAGTGGTCTTCCTTCCCCCTAACACTACGTCGTTAATCCAGCCCATGGATCAGGAGTCGATTTGCAACATGAGGCTGCTTTCTCCGCCAAGAAGTTTCGGCTCCTGAACGACTTCACCAACACCAAGGATGAACTGCAGAACCTAGAGAGTGGCACCGATAGCGAGAAACATGAACAAGATTTGGCGGACCATGAAGTGTGGGTCAAACAGTTCTGGAAGCTGTTTAATGTGAAGAAGGCTGTTGATTTCTTGGTGGAGGCATGGGGGCAGCTATCTGTGGCAACTATTCAGCACGCGTGGTGGCATGTGTTGGAGGGTATCCCAGGTGGGAGGCAGAGGCAAGCGGTGTCTGGTGAGGCTCAGTCTGTTGCTGTGGCATTGGAGAATGCAAGAGAGGCTGCGCAAAGTGTTAGAGCTGCAGGCTTCTCCAAGACCACCAACAACGACATCCTGGAGGTAATCAAGCAACCCGAGGTGACTGCTGACGAGATGTTGGAAGATGATGATGTCAGTGAGCAGCCAGGTGTTACAGAAGAACAAGAGCAGAAACTAACACATGCTGATGTGAAGGAAATCATCAAGTTTGCAGAGAGAATGAAGCTCCTCCTTGCCAAAGAACCAGTCAATCATCGCTGCGAAGTGTCGAATAACCATCTGTTGAAATACCAGGAGCCCTATGTGAAGCTGTATCAAGACCACATCAATGCTAGACGTCAACAAAACATCACCGAGTTCTTCACCCACCACAGCCAGCCCAAGTCAGTGATAGTGAGGGTATGGACTTCGAGGGGTTTGACGCGGAGGCCCTGCTAGCCTCTGTGGTGGATAGAGATACAGATGAGGGCCAATAATCTGCCCTCTGCCTCGGAACCAACCCCCCATCCCCATGTACCTTGCCATCTTTTCTACTAACGTAAGTGTTAAAAAACCTAATATTATTGATATTTCTCTTAAATATTAATTGTGTGTGCATACCATCATAAAATTAAGATATTTTTACTACAAGGTACAGTATTGTGTTGGTGATAACCAAAAAAGGGTAGTCTGGTGGTCAGCCCAGTCTCTATTTCAATTAATCCCATATGTTCTGTTATTATATTTACGCGTTTTGCTTTATACGCGGACCTCCACGGGTTTAATTAACCTCGTAAAACCAGACAATACTGTATATATTTTTTCTATATCTATGATCATAAATTGCCAATAGTAGGCAGGGCATGAATGATGAGTAAAAGCCCATGCACTGTTACAAGATAACCCCTCAAATCAAGTTACTTCAAATGTTCATAACCAAAGCATCAGCAGGTGTTCAGTTTTCTGGGTTAGGCAGTACAGTACTGCCACTAAGGCAACAATGAAGAACAGATTTCATAGAGAGCCATGGTCAGCTATACAAGAGGAGGAAGGGTGTGACTATACATTCCTGTGCAGAAACCAGAGTCTTGTAAAAATTTATGGCTTCTGTGTCAATTATTTTGATAAATCAGTTAGTAACAGAGATCGTTCACAGTCTACAGCACCAAAATCAATTCCAAGAAGTTCTTCTAAAAGTAAAAAAACATGAGTAACAACTTCAACTGTCAGAGCTAAAATGGACATATACCTGACATTATAGTTGCTGGAATCCTTTAGATGAGTTGAAAACCATTAAGAACATATTTGCAACATTCCTTACAAACAAACAGCTTTCTTCTCCACCATCATCAGTGGAAAGTGAAATATTATTCATCAATGGTGGTAATGTATACACTCCACATGCTAACACTGCCAAGACATTCAAGTTTGTAAAATACAATATGATTATTTTCAACTTTGATTACTGAATAGTTATGTCATTCAAGTTCTTGTAATTGTTAGAAATATTTAATTCCAATCTCGGCTTGTGTGTTGAAAGGTTCAAGAAAATGTAGCTGCATATTATATTAAAAGCTACTGGTAGTCCACTACTGTACAGTATATTGTATTGCATTCTTCAATAATTAGCCAACATGGAATATTTTATAAGATTTTCTGGTTCAAATACTTGTACCGAACTCCTAGTCTACAACTGTACTGTATATTGCTTTCAATAATTTGCTAAAATGGATGAAGATTTTAAAATAATTTACTTTTCAAACTTGGTACAGTGTATCCTTATATAAGTTAGTACAGTAATAAGGTTAATTGAGTGTGTTCAGTTAGCTAGGTGTATAAAGCCTTTGTATCAGTTATGTAGGTCCATGTACTGTATGTATATTTTATGTACCGCATATACTCGCGTTTAGTTTGAGTTTTTAAAACCAAATTTTTAGGCAAAAAATTGAGGGTCGACCTCTACATGGGTAATAGTTTTGTTAGGTTGAATCCGTGCATGATGGAAAGGGCGAGGAGCAACTTTTAGCTTCAGACATGAAAAATATATACCATTTACTGCCAGTAAACAATGAAAACATAAAATATGTACCAATTAGTAATGAAAAGCTGTGCAGTTCCTTCAGCAGTTGAAGCGCAGCAACAATAGGCTAAATTACCTTACAGCGTGCTTTCAGTAGTCTATGTTTAAGTTCTTAGCACAGGCTAACTTATCATATCATATACGGTATCACAGTATGTACTCATTGATCTACAAAAAATACCGGTAATAAAGACCTTTTTGATATTTCAACTTAATATAATACCCGTTAATCCACCTCAACCTCATATTGTATGCACGACCAGCTGTTGAGTATCAGCTAGACGTTACACGTGTTTTTTTTAATCGTTTTCAGTTAAAAAACTGTTACATCACACGTATATTTTACCTTAACTGTGTCTGAATGAATATATTCTCGGAAATAAATAGTAGTTTTGCTGAAACGTGATGTATTTTAATGTAAAATAGGATAAAATACATGACGAAAACAAAAGACTTTACCTAACCTTCCGATGGTCAAGAGATGTTACTCGTTTTTTAATAGTTTTTGGTTAAAATACTGTTATATTACATTGATATTCTATTCATACTGTGCTTGATATAATGCATTCATGGAAATGTAATATTTTTGCTGAAATGACGTACGTATTACGTAGGAAAGTGGGATAAAATCACGAAGAAAACAATCGACTTCCGCTTTCTTTCGTTGTTAAAAAGATGTTACCATAATTGCTTTTCGAATGATTTTCAGTTAAAAAATCTGTTGTATTACAATAATATTCCCTCCTAATTGACTTGAATACTTGAATGGAAATATACAATATTTTTGCTGAAACTACCCGCGTTTCAGTGTAAAGTGTCGTAATAATGGTAAACAATTTGTCTTCGGCGCTCGGTGTTGCAGGCACGGCGACCCTCAGTTTATAGGACGTAGTGTTTATAGTGAAGGTTTTGCTGTTCCATTACCCTCAAAAACTTGGGTCGACCTATAAATGTGGCATATCATAAATTAATGATTTCTTGGTCAAAAAATCAGAGTCGACCTATAAACGAGGTAGAATTATAGACAAGTATATACGTATGTGCTGTTACACAGAACAGCCAGACATCACTGGGATCAGTCCTGGGGTTGAGATGATGTGTTGCATGGTGAAAGTTGTTTACCAAGGTATCACCCACCATTCAGAAAGGAGTGGGCTCCAAGAGGTGGTGGTGTACTACTGTATGTCAAGGAACACCAGACAGTAACCAGAAATGATGAGCTAAATGAAATTTGATCTTCCAAATCTACTCAGTGTAAACTAATAGCATAAAACAAAAGGAAGCTGACAGTAGGTGTGTGTTATATAAGGCTGAATCAGCCTCACAAGGGGAAGTGGCAGACTCCATAGAGTCATCCAGAACACAAGCTCTCATTATGAGACAGTAGACTGGGTGACTCTTACCACACAAGCTGAGGGAGAAGAATTCCTTGACCTCCTTCAAGACTCATTCCTCCCAAAACACACGATGGAACCCACCACAGAAAAAACAATCTGAATGCTCTCTTAACAAGTGAAGAGGCAATGGTGGCCAATGTCCATGTCGGAGTAAAACTAACTCTGGCACACACCCGCTACATATACCTGACCCTTGCTTTATGTCAACTCACTATATCCACAAACCATTGAGAACATTTTAAGGGACACCATCATCCAATACCTGACCAAGCAGTCTGATCAGTGCATCACAACATGAGACCATATTCACAGTTGTCATGCCCGACCATTGGGATCCAAGTTTGTGTAGGGAGAGATTATTTTTAAGAAAGTGCTTCGGGCACTACGATGGGTCGGTATCCAATCCTCCGGGCAGAGCCACCAACATTTCCAAATCGCTGTTGCCACATCCCAGATATTAAGTACCCCCAAAATATTACCATAAACAAACAAACAAACAATCACACACACACATATGCACGTGCATGCATGCACACATGTGTTTATGAGGTTTGTTTTGAAGGCTGTATTTTAGCCATTTGTTGGCCACACTAGGATGGCCAATGGTTGATACATATACCACAAGTGAGCTGTCACAACACAACGTGGTATATATGGATAGCCATGAATGCAGCATGCCGCTGTCTTTTAAACAGCACAGTGCTCTAGTTAGCCTTATTCAAGAAAAGGGAAAATTATATAAGACAAAGCATCTGACACCTGGAGCTGTTATAAGAGACAAAGCTTTGTTTGGTTGTTGATGCACGGTAACACCCTCATGATCAGCCGGAATTATTTAACACTTGTAAATAACTGACAATCTTTCAATGTAGTTATGTATATGGAAAATAAGACTCGGTCGCCAACAAACTCATTTCCTATCAGTTTTGAATGATGTATACAGTACTCTATTTTATCTCTATATATCAAAATTAGAGGGTATTTTTTATGCATTGCAAATGCCATAGAATGGGTACCCCCCTCCTGATGAATTATTCCAACAATCTCAATATGAATCCCATCCACTGGGACTGCCTTCGAGTCTGTAGGCGTCTCCGAATAACCACACACGACGGCGCTCCCAATCAGTCGGGTGGCTTAACGATTGTGAATACGACCTAGGATATCAGGGAGACTATCCTGCTTGACAAACTTACTCACTTTCCTTGAAATGGTAACAGACTACTGTACATATACCAAGACTTACCAGTCACTGGTGTAGAATTGTTGTGATTGTAGAAATGTGCCTCTGAACAAAACCATAACAAAATACATCTTTTATATCGTTTTAAAAAGCAATAGTTTTGCAGAATTGACTTGCTGGGACTGCCATAATATGTATGGCCTGACAGGCTGACCTTGCATTGCCAACACTATTGTGCCAACTCATGTGACCCGAAGCAGTTAGACCTCAATGTCACTAGCTATCTCAGCTCAAAGGAGGGGATAAGGGACTAGCAAGACTATGTTGGTCTTTTTGAAAATAAGTTTGACATTACTCTAAATTGTTCTTATTTCATCACTAAAGTAATTACCAGGATAAAATCCACCAATTACTTATAAAAAAACACACACTTATTAATGGCGTCCTCTCTTGGACAACCCGTGTGCAAAACTAACTCATTTTTTTAATCCCTTGGTTCTCATTGGATGTCCCTTCAAAATGATAGAATCACCAGACAATGAAAACTCAGAATCTCCGAGTGCTCCCCCAGTTATATTAAGAATTACATTAATTGTAAGGGGGGGATGATTATCCAGGTATAGGAAACATTCCAACTCGATTGTAGAGGGGGATGCACTCCCCCACCAGTGGATGCACCGTACAGTTGTGGTCTAAATTTTGCTCCTCGTGGTAAAACAAAGTCTTTGAGCTAACTAACCCTGACTGTCAACTGATGTGGGTATGCCGTTTTATATAATGTGTGGACGAGAAAACTGTTGAGAATAAGTGTGCGAACGTGGGTTTCTCTCGGGCACTTGACAAAGTCCCACATTTACAGGTAGCCTCTAAAATCCAGCCAAATTGTATCACAGGCAAAATTTTTAAGTGGATTAACAACTGGTTCAAAGAATGGACACAAAGGGTGGTCATAAATGGAGTACAGGGTGGTCATAAATGGAGTACATGGTGGTCATAAATGGAGTACATGGTGGTCATAAATGGAGTACATTCTGAATGGAAAAAGGTTCTCAGTGGTGTAGCACAAGGCTCTATCCTTGGATCCACCCTGCTTGAGATCTACATAAATGACAGAGATGAAAATATATTGAGCCACATTGCCAAGTTTACAGACGACACCGTACAGTACTTGAGAAGGTAGTTAGTCAAGACGATGTTGCAACCATAAGCCGTTCAAATGAGGGAATTATAAAGCAAACCTTCTAACACAAAGATAGATAAATGCTCCTTAATCTGTACAAATCTCATGTACCTCTCAGTCTGGATTACTGTACTGTACAGTAAAGCCTCCGATAACGACAGTTCCACCAACGACAATTTATATTTAAGACCCTGGTTAATTTAGGACCCAATTCAATTTACGTCATTATTTTATTCAAATTTATGACGAAACTATAATAAAAATAAAATAAAATTACATTTTCATATACAGTGATGCGCGGTTAACGTCCTAGATACGTTCTTGGAAACGTGACGTTAACCGTTGTCCGATCATCACATAAACTGTGTACAGTATTTATACTTACGTGTATGTGGAATACTATAATCGTACATACAGTATACAATTTTACTCCTAAATCACTACTGTAATGTGATACAGGTGATTAATTTTTATCTATTGTGCAAAATACATGACGTTTATTTTAATATTATTCACTGTTTTACAAGGATTCCAGCAACACTGGGCAGATGGGGGAGAGGGAGGGAGGGGGCATGGGGTGGGGTGGAGGGGAGCAGTTTGACAGTTGGCACAGGCCCAGGTCTAACGAATTATCAGTTCTTAAGTGACTAAGCTTCTCTCCTATAAAAAGCCAGTGAAATGACCTGGGTGAATATAATTTACATTGCTGGGATTCTTGTAAGATGCTGATTTATTTAAATATAAACAACCTATAATTTGCACTAGACAACAATTTTAGTACCGTAATCAAATTAGTACATGTGCACTCCAGCTTTGCACTAAAGTCATTTACAGTATTTCTTTTACGTTTCTTTTAGTATGGTGTGTGCATGTAAATGGATGAAAATAAATGAAGATATTTATGTAAATCTACCCAAAAATACAGTTGAAAAACTTTATACTGTATTATAAAATGTACTACAGTATTGTACACTAATGTACTATAATTTTTATATCTTGAGCAAAATATATGAAGTTTATATTAAGATTATTGGCTGTCTTGTAAAGATTCCAGCAATGCAAATTATAATCTCCTAACTTTAGTCTGAGATATTATATAAAATAAATGCCTTAAAGCATAAAGGTATCACCAATCTTTTGTCTGGGAACACAAGGAGGGAGGTAGCCAGCGAGTGTGGGAAGGGGGGGGGTGACAAGAGTGTCTGGTGTTGGTTTACTTATTTGAGATAAGATTTGACAGTTGGCGCTGAAGGCTTGCGTGTTTATTTATCATTACTTAAGAGTGACTAAGCTTTTCTCATAATTTGCCACCCAAACGACCTGGGTGAATATAACTTACATTGCTGGGATTCTTGTAAGATAGTGATTTATTTGAATACCTGTATAAACAATCTATATTTGCAATAGACATAACAATTTAAGTACCGTAATCATTTAGTACATGTACAGTACAGGTTTGTTCCATTGTTAACCAAGGGACCACTGTGTTGCAGTGTACTGTAAAATATTGACTAAATTCACTAGATAACGTACACAACTAATGGTTGGTAAAACTTGTCAAGTAAGTGAGTGTCAAGTCTGTCAGTAT
>NW_024756150.1:0-18146 GCF_018991925.1 Homarus americanus
TGAAACCAACATGGCGGTGGTTCTCAATATAGATACGTTATTTTGCCGGGAATTTCTGTCAAAACAAAATATGAATCAACCATATTTAGCCTAAATTAACCTAACGGCTTTATTATATATTCTAAGTTTTTAAGTTGGATAGATCAGATCAGGTTAGGTTAAGTCAGGTTGGGTTAGGTTAGGTTAGTTTTGTTAATTTTGCCACTTAGAGGCTAGTTTATTGTGCCCCCCATACTCATCCTGTCAGCTGTAGCACAGAGAGATTACAAAGGGGTGTTAGATGAGGTAGGTGGTTAAGTTAAGTTTCAATAGGTTAGGTTAGATTATGTCAGGTTGGGTTAACTTAGGTTAGGTAGGTAATAAGTAGATAGGTTATGTTAGGTAGGTGGGAAAGTTAGGTTTGATTAGGTTAGCTTATGTCAGACGGGGAGGTTAGGTTAGATTATGTCAGGTTAGGGTAGATTATGTCAGGTTAGGTCAGATTACGTCAGGTTAGGTTAGATTATGTCAGGTTAGGTTAGATTATGTCAGGTTAGGTTAGATTATGTCAGGTTAGGTTAGATTACGTCAGGTTAGGTTAGATTATGTCAGGTTAGGTCAGATTACGTCAGGTTAGGTTAGATTATGTCAGGTTAGGTCAGATTACGTCAGGTTAGGTTAGATTATGTCAGGTTAGGTTAGATTATGTCAGGTTAGGTTAGATTATGTCAGGTTAGGTTAGATTATGTGAGGTTAGGTCAGATTACGTCAGGTTAGGTTAGATTATGTCAGGTTAGGTAAGTAGGTAGAGGTGGGTAAAAAAGGTTAGGTTAGGTCGGCAGGTTTTAGTGTAGGAGCTTAAGTAATCCCGTAAAAATTTCATGTTAATTTTTTGACACCATACATTATAATAATCCTTATAAACTATGTTAAGGAACTGTGGTGTCATTTTTTCTGAACGGTTTATTATAAGTTTTATGCCTTTAAAGAAGTTTTATTAAAGAGCGGCGTAATGAACCACAGATGTATTACCATTAAGTCCTAATTAACTTAAAACATGACTAATAACCTATGAACATGTAGTATTATATGATTACAATTTAACATAATATATCATGAATGCTGTTATATTATCATAAGTGTGTTACAAACATGGCTGCTCATATATGCCATCCTGTCTCTGGCAAAGAAGAGATTGTAGTAAGTAAAATTATTTGCTAAAGACAAATACTGGAAATTAAACATATACATATTACCATTATCTGAAAAGCTTAGAACCACCGTTTTATATTTATTAAAAGTTTGTAGTGTTATACATCATGTGTAAACAAGTCACAAGTTATTATTTACGACATTGCTTCAGTCCTCGTCATCAGAGTCTTCTGTGTACAATAGATTCCTTCACCTTGTTTAGGCATTTCTCATCATCTGCTTGACAGTTACACATCTCGGTGCATGTCATGCTATTCTTTCTGATTCTTTCTGTATGAACATGACAATGATCCACATTTCCTGGACATCCGCTTACTTAACAAGTTCTGGATTGCTTCTGGAGCTGGGTGGTTGGTCTGATATTACTAGTTGGTTGGATCTTCATTATGCTCTAATCGTGCGCATTTCGCACTGCTTCTGCATCACAAGACCACAGAAGAGCTTAATACCTTCCTCTCAATATATGATACTTTAGAGTTGCTGCAGTCGCTGGTAGTTCTCCAGCTTCTGCCTGCGTTTTCTTGAAGAGATGCCATCTAAGTTATGACAGTTTAGTGAAAGTCATTCGTGGACAGTAGAGCTTAAATACAAATTCCTTTAGACCAATAAACATGTCTGCTGGAGGGCATTTGGTCTACTCAGCATCTTGAATGCATCTAGGACTTTTGTGTTAGATTTCATCAAAGTGCTCCAACATGCTTTCTTTCCTTTGCCAACAAATTTTCCAATGCAGTCAGATCCTGTGAAGGCATGGAAACCTGTAAGGCTTTCTGCCCAATGTGTCGTCGCTCACCAGTTCCTGTTTTCATACTTGTATTTTCTCCAAGTTGAGGCTGCTTTAATATGCCAAACACATCAGTGTCTGGTGACTTGATATGCATGTAGTGCTGCCCTTCTGTGATGCATATAAATGTATATGTCCTGCTTAAGTTCTATAACTTGTAGATAGTAATTTATGTCAGTCTTATTTGCTAAGCTTCACGACAGAAGATTTTCAATCTTGACATCTTTTTTTCCAGATGCCTAATGAATTAAATATCACGTTTTAAGCAAAATTTTCATAATTTGTCTTCACCATATGCACATAGATTGTCATATTTGGCATTTTCTGGCATTACAGCTCCAGTTACCAAGTTTATAAGAGCATCATTTTCCTGGGATTACAGTCACCAATAACATTGTGTAGCTTCTGTACATCAGCATATTGACAGCTGACAATAGCTGTAGAGAGCTCATGGTGTTCTGTTCTTTTGTAATCTTTATGAGTTTGATATTTTATGTAATAAACTTAATTTGAAAACCCAAATGGTAGTATATGATCTTTTATCACCTTAGACACTCCATGCCTCAAGTGATTTTTTCTACTTCTTTCGACAAATACGACCTTTTATCCCATCAGAAAAATATCATCATATATTTTCTTAAATCTACAGGTACAAGGCGTTTAAAAAATGATTGATGTTAAAAATTAACCTGAAATTTTACGTACCACATATTATGTTTGTTGAGTTTTCTAGAGAACTTTCATTGCCAAATAGGCCTTCTGTATTGATAGTCAGGTACATGTCAGTAAGTATCCACCGCCATAGTTAAATCTTTGTTCCGTTTATTTTGTCCTAATTTACATCAAAGAGTGCTTTTATTTTTGCTATCTTAAGATTTTTTCTCACTCTAAGTATACAGATGTTAGTTTTGAAGAATTATATTTTTTTGTTTTCATTATAAAATGTGATTGATATAGAGAACAGAAGTAAATGTCAGCTGGAGGTCGTAAACGAAGCTGATGTGAAGTATTTTGACTCACTGTTCCCACGAACTAATTGCTTCTCTGGTTTATACCGAAGAAATAAAACCGTCAACGAACCATCCGATTCAAATGTGTCTTAGGCGATACAGGGTGTTTAGGCGTCATTCTGATACCAAGCATGACTTTGTGTACTGTGGTGAAGCTGGGGGTAGGATAGGGTTAAGTTGTATTGGATGGTTAGGATTACGTGATGTAAGTATATTCTGTCGATTTATAGGTATCTTGCGTCTTTCTTTTTATTCTTTATTTATATCTGTGTCATGAATACAATTTTTCACTTTGTGATAGTGGAAGAGGAATGGATAGTAACGTAGATAATAGCCTTCACATATACCTTAGCTTGATGGTGTGCAACAATTATGTAGAAGTTACGTGACTCTTAAGAGTTTTCCTCTACTTGGCTGATTCAACTGTAAGACTTGCTGTATTTATCCTTATTAAAATCCTCCACCTGTAAGACCCTCCACTTGTAAAACTCTCCACCTGTAAGACCCTCCACTTGTAAGACTCTCCACTTGTAAAACCCTTTATGGATTTGAAATACCTTCTCGTCTTGACTCCACTAGTACTGTACACACCCTCTCTAGCCTTAGTTTACAGTAATGTTGAAGTATATAATAAAGACTCACAGCTCATGGGTTAGAAAAACAAAAGATGTTGTTTTATTTATTTTCTATTTATTTATTTATTTACAGCTTATTTTATATGTCCCTAAAGTTAGAAACAAAATGGCTGACGGACTCATACAAGGCAAATGTTTACAGTATGGACCAAGAATAAAAAAATAAATGAAAGTAAAATAAATAAATCGTAAATTAAGTATTTATATTCAGGGTAATTATAGAAGCAAATGTTCTCCAGCAGTGGGTGAATACCTATAGCTGATGGAGGAGTCAACGAGGTAGATTGATATAGATGCATTACCTGGAGTTAGTGGGTTACAGGGGCCTCCTACACGATAATATTAAAGGTGTTTTTTCCTTCTGTTTGTGGCACTTGAGGTGTTTAGGTTAGGCTTAATTAAAATGGTTTAGTTATAATAGTTATATTACGATAAGTTAAGTTGAATTTAGAACTTTTGATTTGCATATATCGTGTTTTAAAAGGATTTGTTAGCTAATAAGTTTAATTTGGATAAGTTTAGTTTAATTTAGATCATTTGATTTTACAAGGTCGTATTATAATGACTGGGAACCATATAGAAAACTGTTAGAGAAGTAAATATTTCTACGGCAGTGAATGAGTAAGTCAATAAGTGGTGTATAGAGCTGCTAACGCAACTTAAACGGTATATACTGCACATTATATGTTATCAGAGCTTTCCTGTTGTACGTAACCGCCTCCGTCAAAGTGTCTTACTGGCTCATGTGAAGATTAGCCTCTAGTTTATTTAACCTCAAGATTAACTACACTGGCACTGCCTGACCGGACCTGACCTGACCTACCCTACCCTACCCTACCCTACCCTACCCTACCCTACCCTACCCTACCCTACCCTACCCTAACCTAACCTAACCTAACTTAACTTCCCAAGTAGCGTTAGGTTAATCATTAGTTGAAATATGCTGGGAGGGTTAATCTTCAGGTAATCTATCTTAATTAACAATTTTGGTCAGGTGAGGTCTTCCTTACCTTACTCGAGAGCAGGAGGAGGAGGACTTGCTAACGTCTACAGATCATCGTCAACCAAGGCAGATATTGAATACCTTTTGTTTACCTTCGTGGCTTAAGAACACATCTTAACACCATAAGACTATTCGCCTCAATACAATAATACAGTAATTGATTATTGTATTCTAATAAAATTTACGGTGTATCTTGTGAACCAGATTTATTGTTTGACCTTAGTGAATGAGAAACTGGTTGAGGTGTATTGTGGTAAACATCCTTAAGAGCAGCTCTGTGTGTTCTTACGACCTCAAAGTAACACAAAAGGTAGTCAATATCTACCCTTGATCAGTCACTTTATGTAGATGTCAATTGTGTCATTTTTCTAGACTTAGTGCCCCCTGGAGGAGAAAGTAAATACAATGTTGATATATTTTGGTCACAACACACACTAGTAGATTATTTTTCCTTTTTAACTAAATAATTAACACTATGAAGCTAACTAATTATATAACTCAAAGATGGTAACCAATATGGCGTCGATATTGTTCACATACTCTATGATAAATAGATGTATTGTCTGTTTAATTTTAGTGAAGAATTTAATTTATAAACTTTTGAGAATCTGGATACAGGAGTTTTGTCTTTGTGTGTGTGTGTGTGGTGATGATGACGCATACTTTCCTCTGCAGTGAAAAAAATATCTTGACATTGCAAAGTTTAACTGTAAGCCGAAGGAACGTTTGTAATGTGACTTGTTATGTGAAATTGTAACTTGAAATTCTTTGTGAAAAAATATTTTCCTATAAAGTTTGGCAATAAATGAAGTATTACATCAAGGTGTAACTTGTAGTTCCTTGTGGAGTAATTACCTATGTGGACGATACAGCTACTCCAGGGTGTAAGACCTAGAGTAGAAAGTCTTTAGACCTTACCTAAGGTTGAAAGACTCTTATAGTGGAACGTCTTAGGTATTGAAACTTTAATTACAGTAAATAAAATATAATCTACCTAAACATTCCTTCACCTGGCGACAACTAATGATACAGGTGGTGTAATAGCTCTTTAAAATTCCTCCGTTTGATATAATAATGACCCCACATGAACTTATAATGTGCAATATCTTGATAACACATTAGCTGCAACATTACACATAGTCCAGTGTATGTGTAGTGAGGGACATCTACCTAAATGAGTTACAGAATGTGGAGTTGAGGCATAAAAAAGTTGGGACATGTTTGAGATCATCAGTTGAGCCAAACGTTTATACTCAATATTGTTTTAATGGTATTTTAGAGCGACCGAAAAATGTAAACAAAATGGCCGGCTAGGTGACACATACCTTACAAGAAATAAACATGAGAACGAACACACACACACACACACACACACACACACACACACACACACACACACACACACACACACACACACACACACACACACACACACACACACACACACACACACACACACCAGTTTTACCCACATTATCACCAGACTATCGGCATACCTGGTCGGTGGACACCTGCCTCCTCCTCCTCCTCCTCACCTTGCTAATATGCTAATATGCTAATATGCTCTGGTATGTTCCAGTCTATTTAAGATATGCTCCTATCTATAGGTTGGTCTGATATGCTCCTCAAAGACTATGCTGATATACTCTTGTCATCTGATATGCCATTATGTTCATATCACTCTAAAGGATATACTAATATGTTCTGATATGTTGGTATGGTTCTGTCTCTCAGAGGGTGTGCTGATGTACTATAAGAGCATATGGGGTATGCTGATATACTTGGTTATGTAGCTAGGCTCATATCTCTCTTACAGGGCATGCTAATATACCCTGATATGCTTGCATCTATCTCTGAGCGTATACTGGTTGACTGTAATGACATAAGAGATATGCTGGTATGCTTCTAAGGGAATATGTTAACATACTCTAATAATAATTTGAAATGAGGTTAGCTATACCTTAGATTCAGGGGATATACTGATATGATATGAATTAACCTAGAAGTATACTGATATGTTCTCAAGGCATTCAGGGGATCTGTTAGTATGCTTCGACATACTTTCGGAACAAGGTAAACTGGACCTTCAGAAGATAGGGTGATATGCTGACATATTCTGATGGATCTAAGAGAGAGTGAAAGACTATGAGAGCTAGTTAATATACTCAGGTATGTTGATATCCCTTCATGGCACTTGGGATATATGGTAATATACTCCGATGTGTCTCTTTGGATATACTGATATGCTACTAATGGGTCCCCAGAAAGCAGGAGACAAGTTGATCTGCTTCGAGGACACTAATCTGTATAATGATTTTTTCCCTGACTGTTAAGAAGTATACTGGTATATTTCAAATGTTGCTTAGTATTATAGTATACTTTGGGCTGTTCTGAACATATTTCACAGCTGATTTTCAGAAATATATGCTGGTGTCACTGGCTTGTTTATTCCGGAGACATTGATTATACTTTGAGTATGTTGATATGCTTTGTTACCAATCAAGGAATATGCTATGTTCTGACACTTCTCAGTGATTACCCTGATATACTTAGATACCTGACAGTATTTATTGGAGTATAGTGTCCTATACTCTGATGTCATTCTAGTGATATGCTGATGAGCTGACATACCGCTTTATGTAACTGTGATATATTGAATCATATACATCCATTCTTCACGCTTAATATATATGATATTCTAAACAATGCTGATATTATTTATGTTATACCCTGATTATATACTAAAATACTACAGTGTCATTTATAGTGTATGATATTAAACATTCGGGGGTATACTTTGAGGTTATTTAGAGAATATGATGGCAAACGGTGATATACTCTGATGCCATATTTGGTATACACAGATATATTGATATAATTTATATAACATACCGATAGATATAACTAAATATCTGTGAAGTAAATCCTGTACTTTTTGATATACCATTCAGGGTGAAGGTATGCTAATATACCACGATAGCACCCGTCTCTCAGCGCTAATATACCCTGATGGCACACTTAACATCCTGGCGCCGGTCGTGGGGTATACTGATATGCTAAAGTCTTCTTCATCTTCTAATATCTCGACTTCAGCTTCGTAAACTGTGATTACTTAAACGTATTTAACGCTCGTTTACGTAACTTTTTTGTAGAATAAATGAATGTATATCCGGGGTTCTTCTGTTTCTTTGTCCATCTGATGTTTGCGTCCATGTTGAGGAGAACCACTTAGCAGGGCTCGCATTTTCCCATAATGTGTTACCTCAAGTTCCATAATTTGCACTTAGTGAAGCCACGATATCCCGCGTTATGTTGCCCGTCTTACTTCCTTCTGGGTTATGTGTCTTAAGTTGGTGAAAAAATTAAATTAAGGCTGAATTATTGTTAAATGTTAAGGTATTATAGTACTTGTCTGTCGTGTTGTTAATATAACATAGTTTCACCAGCAGTATGTACTCAAGAGCTTATTAACATCGTTGACGAGTCAGAGCCGCAACACTGAACCAATCTATATGAACATTAACACAAAAAATAAATTGTTACATTACATCGACTATCAAGACATAACTTACAATACAAATTAATAAATAATTGTACCAGGCAGATAAAAATATTAGTTACAAAAAATTATGAAAATAGTCTTAATGTTCACGCCAGAACTTACCCCATAACAAAAGCCATACAACATTTTCCCAGTTAAGACTTCGTTAAATACAATCTCAAACTCCTTCTCAGAAACTGTGTGTTGGTGGTGTGCCACGTGTGGTGTGTGTGTGTGTGTGTGTGTGTGACAGCACCTTTGATTTATACAAATATTCACCCAAATGAATAACACCAAGTAATTCACCATGTTATTCACGACTCTTAGATCACTTGGCTTGCGTCTCTCAAAAGGTCGAGCCAGGGTCAGCTGATTCAGTAAACACCGCTCACATTAATAGGGACCTGCCACACTTTGCCATAAACAGATAAATTGTACCGGGAATTTTCCCCCCACACACTCATCATTGTCACTTTATGTAACTTGCTGACAAAACCCATGACCCTTCAGGCCTTTTACGCCCTTAATGCATGAGTCATAAAGGCAAGCATGAACTCCGCATGCTTCCCAGTTGGGCACTGTAAACGCTTCTGCGCTTCACCTTGCACAGGATGTAAGGGGGTGCCCAATAAACTAGCCCCCTCGTGGGCAATCTGTAATCACTACCACTGTCTCGCGGCCCAGAGTAGTAGTTGGACATATCACTAGACAGGGAAATTCACACTTAACACAAGTGTTATCTCAAGGTCATATTCACAACACTTCCCTGGACAGAATTCATAATTTATTTTCTCATATTACATCTGTGTGTATACCTGCTACTAGATAAACAGAAAATGCCAAGAAGTGTTTACATCAAGCGCTGCCACTTAAGAGTTCCAAGAACTAAATTAAAACAATTAGTGTGTGTGTGTGCATGGTGTGAGTGTGCATGGTGTGTGTGTGTGCATGGTGTGAGTGTGCATGGTGTGTGTGTGTGTGAGTGTGCATGGTGTGTGTGTGTGCATTGTGTGTGTGTGTGTGTGTGTATATGGTGTGTGTTTGTTTGTTTGTATGGTGTGTGCATGGTGTGTGTGTGTGTGTTTGTGTATGTGTGTATGGTGTGTGTATGTGTATGGTGTGTGTATGTATGGTGTGTGTGATCGTGTGTGTGTGTGTATGTGTGTGTATGGTTTGTGCATGTACGGTGTGTGTATGGGTGTGTGTGATTGTGCATGGTGAGTGTGTGACTGTGTATGGGGTGAGTGTGTGTGTGTGTGTGTGTTTCCATTGCCATGAGGATATCATACAATTCTTAAAGCACTGGTCACATGGGCGCATTTTTTTTTAGCAATTTCTTGCCGGAAAGTTATTTCGAGCAATTTTCGAGAAATTCGAGCAAGTTTTTGAAGCATTTTATTGACAATCGTGATAGTCAATTTCTTGACTATTTCGAGCAAGATTATCGGTTCAAAACCCGGTTAATACCATATTTAATGACACGAAGCTTATTTATCGAGTATTTACCTTGGCTATATATAACATAGATCAATAACATTATGTATAAAATGCACAAACAGTTTTTTACGACACACTGAGTTTATTATTTGGGTGGTGTTTTGGCGTGTTTGTTTACAAAACACAAGCCCATACAGCCGGTCATTCTCCACACACTAACAACCCTCCTTACTGTAACTACGATAGTTGAACCAGTCTATATTAAACACTCGTTCCTCCTCCTCGCCAGCCACTTACGAGTCCCCAATAGTTTTTCTTCGCTTTCTCTCATTTCTTTTGAATAATAACAATAATACCAAGGATAGCTGCTGCGTCGTCTGCATTGTTGTTGTGATGTTCCGTCTCCCTTCTACTCGCACAGCGGCGTTAACTTTTTTTTCTTGCTGTAGTAACTGAACCAAGAGCCACTCGTGTGACCACATTTGGAAGAAATTACTCGTAATTTTTGCTCCAAATTAATTGCTCATCAAAGGGATCGTGTGACCGTAACTTAAGTCACCCTTTAAGAAAAACTGTAAATACTGATTCACAAAACTTAAGGATAATTTCTGACTTGGAACCATCGGTGTAATGCAGAAAACAGTTATTGTATTCTAAAACCTACCCAAGAAATCTTTTACCCACTTACGATATAATTCTTTTCTATTCCATCAATAGATGTTATTTTACTTTTTTATACGTATTTTATTTTAGTAATTTATAAACTATTTTCTTTATATACTTCATTACCTTTTAGTGTAATGAAGAGAATGAATTACAGAAGGTTTTTATAATTATATTGCGAACAATATTTTTCCTCGCAATAAATAAACAATGACGATGATCTTGTTTACAATATGGAGCTTGATGTCTTACTCCATGTTCGTTTATTACATTTTCTGCCATACCCGACTGTTCTTTTCTTTCTTGTGGTGAAGGTTTTTGACAATTGATATATATATAAAGTTGAGTTAAGAATAATGACTCTGATATTATAGCCATTAGGTCCTGAATAATATGTGGTGTCTAAGTGAACAAATGTATGATGTCTTCAATTACCAGCGTAGTGTGGGGTAACAGTGGGGGTAGAAGCGAAGGGTAGGAGTGAAGGGTGGGAGTAAGGCGTGGGAGTAAGGGGTGGGAGTAAGGGGTGGGAGTAAAGGGTAGGAGTAAGGCGTGGGAGGTGGGAGGGTGTAGGGAGTAAGGGGTGGGAGAGGGGTGGGAGTAAGGATGGGAGCATGGGTGGGAGTGGTGGGAGGCAGGGGTGGGAGAAGGGGTGGGAGAAGGCGTGGAGCAAGGGAGAGGGCGGGAGTAAGGGTGGAGTAAGGGGTGGAGTAAGGGGTGGGAGAAGGGGTGGGAGGCGTGAGTAAGGCGGGAGAAGGGTGGGAGGCGGGGTGGGAGTAAGGGTGGGTAAGGGTGGGAGCATGGTGATATGGGTGGGAGTATGGGTGGGGACATAAGGGTAGAGTAAGGGAGAGTAAGGGTGGGGAGAAGGGTGAGAAGTAGAGAGCAAGGGTGGGAGTACATGGGAGCAAGTCAGAGTATGGTGAGTTAGGGGTGGAGTAAGGGTGGAGTAAGGGTAGGAGCAGGGTGGGAGAAGGGGAGAAGGGTGAGACAGAGGAGTACAAGGGAGCAAGGGTGGGAGCAAGGGTGATAAGGAGGCAGTAAGGGGTGGGAGTAAGGGGTGGGAGTAAGGCGTGGAAGTAAGGGTGGGATTAAGGGGTGGGATTAAGGGGTCGGAGTAAGGGGTAGGAGTAAGGGGTGGGAGTAAGGGGTGGCAGTAAGGGGTGGCAGTAAGGGGTAGGAGTAAGGGTTGGGAGCAAGGGGTACGAGTAAGAGGGTGGAAGCAAGGGGTGGAAGCAAGGGGTGGGAGTAAGGGGTATGAGTAAGTGGTAGGAGTAAGTGGTAGGAGTAAGGGGTAGAAGTAAGGGGTAGAAGTAAGGGGTAGGAGTAAGGGGTAGAAGTAAGGGGTAGAAGGAAGGGGTGGGAGCAAGGGGTGGGAATAAGGGGTGGGAATAAGGGGTGGGATTAAGGGGTGGGAGTAAGGGGTAGGAGTAAGGGGTAGGAGTGACGAGTAAGAATGTGGGACAAGAGGGAGGGGTAGCAGTGGGGGGTAGGGTTAGGTTACAAACTTCTATTTACTTCATCATCTGTATCCTGCTGGTGATGTTCTCTCTTTAAACAATTTGTAAAATAAATAAATAAATGGTCAGGTGTAAATGGTAAGAATTTAACAGAGTAATACTGAGGTATTACAAGAACGAACTAAAAACTGTCCACTGTGTGTATCAACATTTTATAAAAGTATTTGTGAAGCTGTAAAATACTTAGATATAAACTTTTAATTCAACTCTGTAATAAAAATAATTGCAATAATGAATCTAAACAAGAAAGGAACTGGGTGAAAAAAATCTACAAAATACTAAAAATATAAAAAAGAAGAATTACAGTAAAACCTGAATCATTGTAATAAACATTATTAAACTTTTCGTTGTTATGACCTAAAACAAACAAGGAAGACTCGTCTAGATTTTCGCTCTGTGAATTAACTCCTTGGATCGCTTTTGGGCAACAGGGGAGTTACTCCGACTTATTCCGTGAAAATATTCCCAACCGTCCATAGAATCCGTTACAGTTTCCTTTATAGTAAGTGACTCACAAATGATTAATATTCCCATTCACCAATACTTTATTATATCAGAGAACAGTGCAGAGATAAGCTGGCCAATGAGCGATGGTCAAAGATAATACAGATTTAATACTGATTGATAAGTACAGCTATAGTGATTTGTTTCATGTTACAGTAATAATAAACTTTATCAAATGTTATAACTACCAAAGTGTTATTTTCGTGATCGATACCCTGCTGCCAGGATTATAACATCGTTTAAAAGTTCAGTAAAAATATCATGCAGATTAAAACCTAACCTAGTGTATCGTAACCTAACTTAGCCTTTCCTAAGCTAACTTAGACTATCCTAAACTAGCCTAACCTATCTTAATCACACCAAACCTAACCTATCCTAAATTTATATATCATCAACAGATTTATAGATATGTTGGAGAAATAATTATCAAAAGTTTGTTGTCTCTGCAAATGTATTTTAAAAAAAGAAAATGAAATTAAAACTTTCTAGAGAACTCAATTGTGTCATGAGCATTGCGGCTTGGTTAGGTTAGGTAACATTAGGTTAGGTTAGATAAGGTAAGGTAAGATTAGGTAAGGTGAGGTAGTGTTAGGGTTAAATACATTTTACTAATTTTGCATCAAAATAATCACGACTGAAGGTATGGGATAAAAAACCTCTGAATATAATTCTTTTTCTGAGAAAAAAATTTCTTTACCACTTATTTTTTGCCCCACTTTTTTATTAAGTTTGATGAACTTAGATTAGGTTAGGTATTATTTAACTCTGAGTCATGGGTACTTATTGAATACTTGGCAGAATAACTTGTTATAACTTGGTCCTAACAAAGGCGGAGTCTAAGCAAAAATGTTCACTTGACCTCATATTTGGATTTCATTACTGAAGGATATTTACAGCTATACCACATTAATAAGGTCTATCTGCAAGTTTATTCAGTCATAAAAAAAATATACCCTAAATGTGGACAATAAAAATCTTCTATTTTGGTACAAATTACTTGAAAAGTTGTAAGAAGACAAAAGCTGCATCTCTTCCATAAAGCGAGAAATAGAACAGCCAAGCCTCTTCTTGTCGTAAAAAAAAACTAATATTGTATTTAGTATGTTGATGTACAAAACATTTTCTTCATTATTCTATGATAAAACAAGTCTAACAAGCATTATTAAAACATATATTATTAATTTTTTTTCATGCAATCCGGAAATAGCGACTACTATATCCAGGTTGATGGTGTTGAGGTCCTGTAAGTTACAGGCTAGATTACGAGCTCACTTACGGAGTTCGATGCCAAATATTTGTTTTGAGAATCCCGATCGGAGACTGTAAGTTCAGTTACTTGGTAAACAAGTAGATACAGTGAAATAAACTGCTGTACCTAAATATTATGTAACTCAAAATATATTCCCAAAACAGCACGTTTACAGATGAAAAATAAAAAAAGCATAAATAATACAAACAAAATCAATTAATATGTTTTTTATTACAGTATTTTTAAATATCAGAAGCGTAGGTTCAGCGCTTCTTTTGTGTCTTTTTCCCGGTGAAGATGTAGTCTCCCCATGGCAGGTACTGGTCCTTTTGTACACGGCAGAAAGTGGTAGTTTCCTTCTTCTTCTTGTTGTTTTGGGTCTTGTTGTTTTGGGTCTTAGTGTGTTTTGTGGTCTGCAGTTTGTTAGATCGGGGGCCCTTCTCCTTCATCTGGCAAGGCTTCACCTCCACCATAGTCACCTTCGATACAGTGCGTCGGAACACCATTGTAATGTACTGACACTAACAGCTCTCTCACTGAGGTCAAATCAAAATTTGACCATACAGAAAGAATTACTGTTTAATAAGGTTGGAATTTAAAGAAATTGACAACAAAATAAAGCTCTGTTTATCACTATAGTAAAGAGGGATGGTGTTTGTAAAGATGATGGATAGTGTTATAATATGTAGTGATGATGGATGGTGTTATATGTAGTGATGAAGGATGGCGTTATATTGTAGTAATGATGGATGGTGTTATATGTAATGATGATAAGAGGGTAATATATGTAGTGATGATGGATGGTGTTATATATATATATTGATGATGCATGATGTTATATGTAGTGATGATGGTTGGTGTTATATGTAGTGATGCTGGATGGTGTTATATGTAGTGATGATGGATAGAGTTATATGTAGTGATGATGGATGATGTTATATGTAGTGATGATGGGTGGTGTTATATGTAGTGATGTTGGATGGTGTTATATGTAGTGATGATGGATGATATTATATGTAGTGATGATAGGATGGTTCTATATGTAGTGATGATGGATGGTGTTATATGTAGTGATGATGGATGATGTTATATGTAGTGATGATAGGTTGGTTTTATATGTAGTGATGATGGATGGTGTTATATGTAGTGATGATGGATGGAGTTATATGTAGTGATGATGGATGATGTTCTATGTAGTGATGATGGTTGGTGTTATATGTAATGATGTCGGATGGTGTTATATGTCGTGATGGATGGTTCTATATGTAGTGATGGTGGATGGTGTTATATGTAGTGATGATGGATCGTGTTATATGTAGTGATGATGGATAGTATTATATGTAGTGATGATGATGGATGGTGTTATAAGTAGTGATGATGGATGTTATATGTAGTGATGAAGGATGGTGTTAGTGAAGATTGTGAAGTGGGATGTAGTGAAGATTGTGAAGTGAGATGTAGTGAAGATTGTGAAGTCAGATGTGGTGAAGATTGTGAAGTGAGATGTAGTGAAGATTGTGAAGTGAGATGTAGAAAAGATTGTGAAGTGAGATGTAATGAAGATTGTGAAGTGAGATGTAGTGAAGATTGTGAAGTGAGATGTATTGAAGATTGTGAAGTGAGATGTAGTGAAGATTGTGAAGTGAGATGTAGTGAAGGTTGTGAAGTGAGATGTAGTGAAGATTTTGTAGTGAGATGTAGTGAAGATTGTGAAGTGAGAGGTAGTGAAGATTGTGAAGTGAGATGTAGTGAAGATTGTGAAGTGAGATGTAGTGAAGATTGTGAAGTGAGATGTAGTGAAGATTGTGAAGTGAGATGTAGTGAAGATTGTGAAGTGAGATGTAGTAAAGATTGTGAAGTGAGATATGGTGAAGATTGTGAAGTGGGATGTAGTGAAAGATTGTGAAGTGAGATGTAGTGAAGATTGTGAAGTGAGATGTATTGAAGATTGTGAAGTGAGATGTAGTGAAGATTGTGAAGTGAGATGTAGTGAAGTTTGTGAAGTGGGATGTAGTGAAGATTGTGAAGTGAGATGTAGTGAAGATTGTGAAGTGGGATGTAGTGAAGATTGTGAAGTGAGATGTAGTGAAGATTGTGAAGTGAGATGTAGTGAAGATTGTGAAGTGAGATGTAGTGAAGATTGTGAAGTGAGATGTAGTGAAGATTGTGAAGTGAGATGTAGTGAAGATTGTGAAGTGAGATGTAGTGAAGATTGTGAAGTGAGATGTGGTAAAGATTGTGAAGTGAGATGTGGTGAAGATTGTGAAGTGAGATTTGGTGAAGATTGTGAAGTGAGATGTGGTGAAGATTGTGAAGTGAGATATGGTGAAGATTGTGAAGTGAGATGTAGTGAAGATGTGAAGTGAGATGTAGTGAAGATTGTGAAGTGGGATGTAGTGAAGGTTGTGAAGTGAGATGTAGTGAAGATTGTGTAGTGAGATGTAGTGAAGATTGTGAAGTGAGATGTAGTGAAGATTGTGAAGTGAGATGTAGTGAAGATTGTGAAGTGAAATGTAGTGAAGATTGTGAGGTGAGATGTAGTAAAGATTGTGAGGTGAACATAAGAACATAAGAACATAAGAAAGTGGGATACTGCAGGAGGCCGACTGGCCCATACAGGGCAGATCCCTTTCACACCCATCCCAGCACTTCCATGTGCCTTTCCAACTTCGTCTTGAAGCTCCCTAGCGTCCCCGATCCTACTATAGCACTCAGTAGCCTATTCCACATATCCACAACTCTATTACCAAACCAGTGCTTGCCTATATCTTTTCTGAATCGGAATTTATCTAATTTAAAGCCATTTGTTCTTGTTATTTCGTTATTACTGAGCTTCAGAACATCTTCCATTTTACCCTTGTTAATCCCACTTACCCACTTGTACACCTCTATCATATCTCCCCTAACTCTACGCCTCTCTAATGAATGTAAGCCTAAGCTTTTCAGTCTTTCTTCATATGGAAGGTTTCTAATATTATGGATCATTTTTGTCATTCTTCTTTGTATTCTCTCCAAAGAATCTATGTCCATTCTATAATAAGGACACCAGAACTGAACCACATAATCCATGTGTGGCCTCACTAATGCTAGGTAAAGTTTCAAGATAACGTCAGCAGTTCTGTTACTCACAGACCTAGATATGAACCCAAGAATCCTGTTTGCCTTGTTGCGAACGCTAATACATTGTTTTCTAGGTTTCAAGTCGTTGCTAACAAATACACCTTGATTTTTTTCACAAACTGAGTTTTCTATTTCCGTGTTACCTAGTTTATACTTAACGTTTGTATTCGTCTTCCCTATCTGTAGTACCTTGCATTTATCACTATTAAAATTCATTTGCCAGTCTACTGACCACTCATGTAAGGTATCTAGATCTCTTTGAAGGTGTTCAAAGTCACTGTCTGAATTTATCTCTCTCCCCATTTTGGTATCATCTGCAAATTTACTAATCCTACTAGTTATGCCTAAATCAAGAATCATTAATGAATATAACAAACAGCAGAGGCCTAATATACTGCAGATCCTAGAACTCCGCTTTTAGCCCTTTTAGTCTAGCTTTAATCCATTTATGCTGACTCTTTGTTTCCTACCAGTTAACCATGACCTAATCCATTTTAATACTGATCCACCTAGTCCATGTGCTTCTACCTTCCTTATCAATCTCTCATGAGGGACTCTATCGAATGCTTTACTGAAATCTAAATAAATTATTTCATATGACTTATCATTATCTACCGCTTCAAATACTTCTGAGAAAAAGCTAAGCAAATTTGTGAGACAAGAACGTCCCTGGGTGAACCCGTGCTGAGAAGAATGAATTAAGTTGAATGTTTCAAGGTGGCTTCTCTGATTTTTAGCCAGCAATAATTGACTCTAGCAACTTGCCTATGATTGACGTGAGACTAATGGGACGGCAATTTACGATATGATTTATCACGCACGATAGGAACTACATTTGCGGTTTAGAAAAACTACAGCACTAGGCCGGTTCTAATGACGATAAATAAAACTGCTAATGGATTACTCAACTCATCTCTACATTCTTTTAATATTCTAGCATATACCTCGTCTGGACCAGACGATTTACGAGGCATCAGTTTGTTAATTACTTTAAGCACATCGTTACTAGTAATATTGATATTCATCAACATATTTTCTATACTGTCGTTATATACCTTATGAACTTCTGGAAACTGTGCTAGGTTTTCATTTGTGAATACGGAGCGAAAATGACTATTTAATGTACTACACATTTCTAACTCATCATCAGTCATTTCTCCTGTCGTAGTTTTAAGGGGACCTATTGTATCTCTAACCTTTGATTTATACAGTTGATAAAAAGCTTTGGGGGTATATTTCGATTCGTTTGCTACCTTGATTGCATAATTTCTCTTTGCTTTCCTAATTTCTGTTTATACCTGTCTTGTTAGGTTCTGATAGTAACCAAGTAAGTGATTTTCGCCTTTCTTAACTTTTCTATATACTACTTTCTTTTTCCCTAGAAGATCTAAGAGTCTATTATTCATCCATTTTGGTTGGTTCCGTATCGATCTGAATTTTCTTTTAGGGATGTGTTTATTTTGGGCATTATTGATTGTCGCAATAAATT
>NW_024756151.1:0-37277 GCF_018991925.1 Homarus americanus
GTATCAGTGCCATGAACCAGGGTGTGAGGGCCGGGCACCCCTTCAGTGACATGACCTGGGGAGTGAGGGCCGGGCACCCCTTAGTGACATGAACACTTGTGGGGAGTGGGCCGCACCCTTCAGTGCCATGAACTGGGATGTGAGGGCTGGCACCCTTTCAGTGCCCTGAAGGGGTGTGAAGGCTGGGCACCCCTACAGTGCTGTGAACCAGGGTGTGTGGGGCCGGGCACCCCTTCACATGACCTGTGTGAGTACCGGGCACCCTTCAGTGCCATGAACAGTTGTGTAAGGGGCTGCACCCTTCAGTGCCATGAACCAGGGTGTGAGGCCGGGCACCCCTTCAGCACCATGACCCTGGGTGTTGGGGGCTTGGCCTCGATTTCAGTGCCATGAATCGGGGTGTGAGGGCCTGGCCTGATTTCATTGCCATGAATCGGGGTGTGAGGGCCGGGCCCCATCAGCACCATGACCAGGGGTGTGGAAGGCCGGGCACCCTCCAGCACCATGTCCTGGGTGTGAGGGCTGGACACCCATTCAATGACATGACCTGGGATGTGGCGGCCGGGCACCACTTCAGTGACATGACCGGGGTGTGAGGGCTGGGCAACCTCCAGCACCATGCCCGGGGTGTGAGGGCCGGGCACCCTTCAGTGCCATGAACCTGGGTGTGAGGGCTGGTCACCTCTCAGTGACATGACCTGGGTGTCAGGGCCGGCACCCCTTTCGTGACATGACCCGGGGTGTGAGGGCCAGGCAGCCTTTCAGAGCCATGAAACGGGGTGAAGGCCCGGCACCGCAACAGTGTTAGAACTGGGTTGTGAGGGCCGGGCCCCTTCACATGACCCGTGTGTGAAGGCCAGGCATCCCTCCAGCACCATAACTCGGATTGTGAGGGCCGGGCACCCTCCAGCACCATGCCCCAGGGTGTGGAGGTCCGGGACACCCTTCAGTGCCATGAACCTGGGTGTGAGGGCCGGTCACCCTTCAAGGACATGACCCGGGGTGTCAGGGCCGGCACCCCTTTATTGACATGACCTGGGTGCCAGGGCTGCACACCCTCCAGCACCATGACCCAGATTGTGAGGGCTGGGCACCCTTTCAGTGCCATGAAACGGGGTGTGAAGGCCGGGCACCCTACAGTGCTTTGAACTGGCGTGTGAGGGCCGGGCACCCTTCACATGACCCGGGGTGTGGAGGGCTGGCACCCTTCAGCACCATGACTCGGGGTGTGAGGGCTGGCACCCCTTGAGTGACATGACCTGGAGGAGGGCCTGGCACCTCTTTAGTGACATGACCTGGGTGTGAGGGACGGGGACCCTCCAGCACCATGACCCGGAGGTGAGGGCTGGGCACCCCTTCAGTGCCATGAACACTGTGTAAGGGCTGGCACCCCTTCAGTGCCAGGAACTGGGGTGTGAGGGCTGGCACCCCTCCAGCACCATGACCTGGATTAGAGGACAGGGCATCCTTCAGTGACATGAACTGGGTGTGAGGGCCGGGCACCCTTTCAGTACCATGACCTGGAGGTGAGGCCGGGCACCCTTCACATGACCCGTGTGAGGGCTGGGCACCCCTTCAGCACCATGACTCGGGTGTTAGGCCGGGCACCCTATCAGTGACAGGACCCGCGGGAGGAGGGCCGGGCACCCCTTTAGTGACATGACCTGGGGTGTGAGGGCTGCACCTTTCAGTGACATGTCCCAGGTGTGAGGGCCGGGCACTTTCAGTGCCATGAACGGGGTGTGAGGGCCAGGCACCCCATCAGTGCCATGAACCAGGGTGTGAGGGCTGGGCACCCCTTCAGTGACATGACCTGGGGAGGAGGGCTGGCACCCTTTAGTGACATGAACACTTGTAGTGGGGCCGGGCACCCCTTCAGTGCCATGAACTGCCAGAGGGCTGGGCACCCTTTCAGTGCCCTGAAACGGGGTGTGAGGCCGGGCACCCCTACAGTGCTGTGAACCAGGGTGTGTGGGCTGGCACCACATGACCCGGGGTGAGTACTGGGCACCCCTTCAGTGCCATGAACACTGTGGGGAAGGCTGGCACCCCTTCAGTGCCATGAACTGGGGTGTGAGGGCTGGCACCCTTCAGCACCATGACCCTGGGTGTTGGGGCTTGGCTCGATTTCAGTGCCATGAATCGGGGTGTGAGGGCTTTGCTCGATTTCATTGCCATGAATCGTGTGAGGGCTGGCACCCCTTCAGCACCATGACCCGGTGTTGGAGCTTGGCTCATTTCAGTGCCATGAATCGGGGTGTGAGGGCCTGGCTCGATTTCATTGCCATGAATCGGGGTGTGAGGCTGGCACCCTTTCAGTGACATGTCCCAGGGTGTGAGGGCTGGGCACCCTTTCAGTGCCATGAAACGGGGTGTGAGGGCCGGGCACCCCATCAGTGCCATGAACCAGGGTGTGAGGGCCGGGCACCCCTCCAGCACCATGGCCTGGAGTGTGAGGCCGGGCATCCTTCAGTGCCAATGAACACTTGTAGGGGCCGGGCACCCCTTCAGTGCCATGAACCGGGGTGTGAGGGCCGGGCACCCTTTCAGTGCGAAACAGGGTGTGAAGGCCGGGCACCCTCCAGCACCATGACCCGGATTGAGAGGACAGGCATCCCTTCAGTGACATGAACTGGGGTGTGAGGGCCGGGCACCCTTTTCAGTACCATTACCCGGAATGTGAGGGCCGGGCACCCTTCACATGACCCGGGGTGTGAGGGCTGGGCACCCCTTCAGCGCTATGACTCGGGGTGTGAGGGCCGGGCACCCCATCAGTGCCACGAACTGGGGTGTGAGGGCCGGCACCCCTTCAGTGACAGGACCTGTGGAGAGGGCTGCACCCCTTAGTGACATGACCCGGGGTGTGAGGGCTGGGCACTTTCAGTGACATGTCCCAGGGTGTGAGGGCCGGGCCCCTTTCAGTGCCATGAAACGGGGTGTGAGGGCTGGCACCCCATTAGTGCCATGAACCAGGGTGTGAGGCCGGGCACCCCTTCAGTGACATGACCCGGGAGTGAGAGGCCGGGCACCCTTAGTGACATGAACACTTGTGGGAGGGGCCGGGCACCCCTTCAGTGCCATGAACTGGGGTGGAGGGCCGGGCACCCTTTCAGTGCCCTGAAACGGGGTGTGAAGGCGGGCACCCCACAGTGCTGTGAACCAGGGTGTGAGGGCCGGGCACCCCTTCATGACCTGGGTGTGAGTGCCGGGCACCCCTTCAGTGCCATGAACACTTGTGGGGAGGGCCGGGCACCCCTTCAGTGCCATGAACCGGGGTGTGAGGGCCGGGCACCCTTCAGCACCATGACCCTGGGTGTTGGGGGCTTGGGCTCGATTTCAGTGCCATGAATCGGGGTGAGGGCCTGCCCGAATTCATTGCCATGAATCGGGGTGTGAGGGCCGGGCACCTTTTCAGTGACATGTCCCAGGGTGTGAGGGCTGGCACCCTTTCAGTGCCACTGGGTGTGAGGGCCGGGCACCCCATCAGTGCCATGAACCAGGGTGTGAGGGCTGCACCTCCAGCACCATGGCTTGGAGTGAGGGCCGGGCATCCCTTCAGTGCCATGAACACTTGTGTAAGGGCAGGCACCCCTTCAGTGCCATGAACTGAGGTGTGAGTGCTGGGCAACCTTTCAGTGCCCTGAAACGGGGTGTGAAGGCTGGCACCCCTACAGTGATGTGAACCAGGGTGAGGGCTGGCACTTCACATGACCTGGGGTGTGAGGCCCAGGCCCTTCAGCACCATGATCGGTGTGAGGGCCGGGCACCCCTTCAGTGACATGAACTGGGTGTGAGGGCTGGGCAACCTTCACATGACCTGGGTGTAATGGCCGGGCACCCCTTCAGTGCCATGAACCTGGGTGAGGGCTGGTCACCTCTGGTTACATGACCTGGGTGTGAGGGGCTGGCACCCCTCCAGCACCATGCCCCAGGAGTGGAGTGGCCTGGCACCCCTTCAGTGCCATGAACCTGTGTGAGGGCCGGTCACTCCTTCAATGACATGACCCGGGTGTGAGGGCTGGCACCCTTCTGACATGACCCGTGTGGAGGGCCGGGCACCCCTTCAGAGCCATGAACGGGGTGTGAAGGCCCGGCACCCCTTACAGTGCGTGAACTGGGTGTGAGGGCTGCACCCTTCATACATGACCCGGGTGAAGGCCGGGCATCCCTCCAGCACCATGACCTGGATTAGGGGCTGGGCACCCCTTCAGCCATGAACTGGGCTGTGAGGGCTGGGCACATCTTCAGTGCCATGAACTGGGGTGAGGGTCGGGCACCTTCAGTGGCATGAACGGTGTAGCCGGCACCTTACAGTGCTATGAATCTGGGTGAGGCTGCACCTCAGCACCATTACTGAGGGTGTGAGGGCTGGCACCCCATCAGTGCCATGAACCTGGGGTGTGAGGGCTGGCACCTCAGTGACATGACCCGGGAGTGAGGGTCGGCACCTTCATGACATGACCCGGGTGTGGGGGGACCCTCCAGCACCATGACCGGAGTGAGGGCCGGGCACCTTCAGTGCCATCAACAGGGTGTGAGGGGCCAGTACCCCTTCCAGTGCCATGAACTGGGTGTGAGGGCTGGCACGCTTTCAGTGCCATGAACTGGGTGTGAAGGCCTGGCACCCCTACAGTGCTAGAACCAGGTGTGAGGGCCGGGCACCCCTTCAGTGCCATGAACCTGTGTGAGGCTGGTCACCTTCCAGTGACATGACCTGTGTCAGGCCGGGCACCCCTTTAGTGACATGACCTGGGTGGTGTGAACAGGGTACCCACCCAGCACCATGAGCCGAAGGGTGAAGGCTGG
The DNA here is from genome assembly GCF_018991925.1 of Homarus americanus. Classification (NCBI taxonomy): domain Eukaryota; kingdom Metazoa; phylum Arthropoda; class Malacostraca; order Decapoda; family Nephropidae; genus Homarus; species Homarus americanus. The sequence continues at coordinate 4,807 of NW_024756151.1, forward strand.
CACCCTCCAGCACCATGGCGCAGGTGAGGGCCGGACACCCATTCAGTGACATGACCCGGGTGACGGTCGGGCACCCTTCAGTGACATGACCTGGGTGAGGGCCGGGCACCTTCAGCACCATGCCCTGGGGTGCGAGTTCTGGGCACCCCTCCAGCACCATGCCCCGGGGTGTCAGGCCGGCACCCCTTTGTGACATGACCCGGGTGTGAGGGCCCGGCATCCTTGAGCCACGAAACGGGGTGTGAAGGCCCGGCACCCCTACAGTGCTGTGAATCGGGCTAGAGGCTGGCACCCTTCACATGACCCAGGGTGAAACCCGCATCCATCCAGCACCATGACCCGGATTAGAGGGCCGGGCACCCTTCAGTGCCATGAACCGGGTGAGGGTCGGGCACATCTTCAGTGTCATGAACTGGGGTGTGAGGGCTGGGCACCTTTTCAGTACCATGACCTGAGGTGAGGGCTGGCACCCTTCACATGACCCGGGTGGGAGGGCTGGCACCCCTTCAGCACCATGACTCGGGTGTGAGGGTCGCACCCCATCAGTGCCTATGAACTGGGGTGTGAGGGCCGGGCACCCTTCAGTGACATGACCTGGGAGGAGGGCCGGGCACCCTTTAGGGACATGACCTGCTAGAGGGCTGGGACCCTCCAGCACCATGACCCGAGTGGTGAGGGCTGGGCACCCCTTCAGTGCCATGAACACTTGTAAGGGGCGGCACCCTTCAGTGCCATGAACTGGGGTGAGGGCTGGCACCCTCCAGCACCATGACCCGGAGGTGAGGACAGGGCATCCCTTCAGTGACATGAACGGTGTGAGGCCGGGCACCTTTCAGTAACATGACCCGGAGGGAGGCCGGGCACCCTTCACATGACCTGGGGTGTGAGGGCTGGGCCTCTTCAGCACCTGACTCGGGGGTGAGGCTGGCACCCATCAGTGCCACGAACCAGGGTGTGAGGGCCGGCACCCTTCAGAGACAGGACCTGCTGAGGAGGGGCCGCACCCTTTCAGTGACATGTCCCGGTGTGAGGGCTGGGCACCTTTCAGTGCTGGAAACGGGTGAGGGCGGGCACCCCATCAGTGCCATGAACTGAGTGCTGGCACCCTTCAGCAGACCTGGGAGTGAGGGCCGGGCACCTCGTGACATGACCTGGGAGGGGCCGGGGACCCTCCAGCACCATGACCCGGAGGTGAGGGCTGGCACCCTTCAGTGCCATGAACACTTGTAGGCTGGGCACCCCTTCAGTGCTATGAACTGTGAGGGCTGGCACCTCTACAGTGCTGTGAAGCAGGGTGACGGCTGGGCACCCCTTCACATGACCTGGGTGTGAGGGCTGGCACCCCTTCACATGACCTGGGGAGGGCTGGGCACCCCTTCAGCACCATGACTCGGGGTGAGGGCTGGGCACCCATCAGTGCCATGAACCGGGGAGTGAGGGCTGGCTCCCTCAGCTATGACTGGGTGGGAGGCCCGGGCACCCCTTCAGTGCCATGAAACGGGGTGAGTGCAGGTCACCCCTCAGTGTTATGAACTGGGGTGTGAGGCCGGGCACCCTTCACATGACCCAGGTGTAATAGCTGGCACCCCTTCAGTGCCCTGACCCGTGTGAGGGCCGGTACCCCTCCAGCACCATGGCCTGGGTGAGGGCCGGACACCAATTCAGTGATATAACCGGGGTGTGAGGCCGGGCACCTGTTTAGTGCCATGAAACAGGGTGTGAGGGCGGGCACCCCTAGTGCTGCGAACCGGGTGAGGGCTGCACCCCTTCACATGACGCGGGGTTTGAGGCCTGGCTCTATTTCAGTGCCATGAATCGGCGTAGGGCCGGCACCCTTTAGTGACATGACCTGGGTGTGAGGGCCGGCACCCTTTCAGTGACATGTTCCGTGGAGGCGCGGCACCTTTCAGTGCCATGAAACAGGGTGTGAAGGCCGGGCACCCATACAGTGCCATGAATCGGAGGGCCGGGCACCCCTTCCAGCACCATGCCCCGGGGTGTGAGGGCTGGGCACCCCTTCAGTGTCATGAACCTGGGTGTGAGGCTGTCACCCTTCAGTGACATGACCTGGGTGTCAAGGCTGGCACCCCTTTAGTGACATGACCCGGGGTGCGTGACTGGGCACCACCCAGCACCATGAGCCGGAGTGAGGGCCGGCACCCTCCAGCACCATGGCTCTGGGTGTGAGAGCGACACCCTTCAGTGACATGACCGGGTGTGATGGTCGGCACTCTCATTGACATGACCTGGGGTGTGAGGGCTGGCAGCCCTTCAGCACCATGCCCCGGGTGAGGGCCGGGCACCCTCCAGCACCATGCCCTGGGGGTGAGGCCGGGCACCCTTCATGCCATGAACCTGGGTGAGGCCGGTCACCTTCAGACATGACCTGTCAGGCTGGCACCCTTAGACATGACCTGGGTGAGGGCCTGGCATCCTTTCAGAGCCATGAAACGAGTGAAGGCTGCACCCCTACATTGCTGTGAACTGCCAGGGAGGCTGCACTGCTTACATGACCCGGGGTGAAGGCCGGCATCCATCCAGCACCAAGACCTGAATTAGAGAGCGGGCACCCTTTCACATGAAAGGGTGTGAAGGCCGGGCACCCCTTTACAGTGTTGAACTGGCGGGAGGGCTGGCACCCTTCACATGACCTGGGGTGAGGCCGGGCACCCTTCAGCACCATGACTGGGTGTGAGGGCCGGCACCCTTCAGTGACATGACCTGTGAGGAGGCTGCACCTTTAGACATGACCTGGGGAGGGGCTGGGGACCCTCCAGCACCATGACCCGGAGTGTGAGGGCTGGCACCCCTTCAGTGCCATGAACACTTGTAAGGGCTGGGCACCTTCAGTGGCAGAAACCGGGGTGAGGGCGGGCACCCTCCAGCACCATGACCGGATTAGGACAGGGCATCCTTCAGTGACATGAACTTGGTGTGAGGGCGCACCTTTTCAGTACCATGACCTGGAGTTGAGGGCCGGGCACCCTCACATGACCCTGGTGAGGCTGGGCACCCATTCAGCATCATGACTCGGGGTGAGGCCACCCCATCAGTGCCACGAACCGGGGTGTGAGGGCTGCACCCTTCAGTGACAGGACTCATGAGGAGGGCCACACCCTTAGTGACATGACCTGGGTGTGAGGGCGGGCACCTTCAGTGACATGTCCCAGGTGTGAGGGCTGGCACCCTTTCAGGGCCATGAACGGGGTGAGGGCCGGGCACCCATCAAAGCATGAACTGGGTGTGAGGGCGGGCACCTCAGTGACATGACCTGGGAGGAGGCCGGGCACCTTTAGTGACATGACCCGTGAGGCCGGGGACCCTCCAGCACCATGACCTGGAGGAGGGCGGGCACCCTTCAAGTATGAACACTTGTGTAAGGGCCGGGCACCCTCCAGCACCATGACCTGGAGTGTGAGGACAGGGCATCCCTTCATTGACATGGAACTGTGTGTGGCTGGGCACCCCTTTCATTACCATGACCCGGAGGAGGGCTGGCACCCCTTCACATGACCTGGGGTGGAGGGCTAGGGCCCCTCCCTTCAGCACCATGACTTCGGTGGAGGCCGAGCACCCCATCAGTGCCACGAACTGGGGGTGAGGCCGGGCGCCCTTCAGAGACAGGACCTGCGGAGTGAGGGCCGGGCACCCTTTAGGTGACATGACCGGGGGTGTGAGGGCTGGCACCCTTTCAGTGACATGTCCTGGGGTGTGAGGGCGGGCACCCTTTCAGTGCCATGAAACGGGGTGTGAGGCCGGGCACCCCATCAGTGCTATGAACTGGGGTGAGCGCCGGGCACCTCAGTGACATGACCTGGGAGGAGGGCGGGCACCTTGTGGCATGACCTGTGTGAGGGGCAGGGGACCCCTCCAGCACCATGACCCGAGTATGAGGGCCGCACCCTTCAGTGCATGAACACTTGGTGCGGCTGGGCACCCTCAGTGCCGAACCGGGGTGTGAGGCCGGGCACCCCACAGCTGTGAAGCAGGGGTGACGGCCGGGCACCCTTCACATGACCCGGGTGTGAGGGCCGGGCACCCTCCACGTTACCTGGGGTGAGGGCCGGGCACCCCTTCAGCACCATGACCTGGGGTGAGGGTCGGCACCCCATCAGTGCCATGAACTGGGGAGTGAGGGCTGGGCTCCCTTAGTGCCAGTGACCTGGGTGTGAGGCCTGGCACAACTTCAGTGCCATGAAACGGGGTGAGGTGCAGGTCACCCCACAGTGTTATGAACCGTGAGTGGCCGGGCACCCTTCACATGAAGGGTGTAATAGCCTGGCACCCTTCAGTGCCCTGACCTGGGTGTGAGGGCTGGGTACCCTCCAGCACCATGGCCCTGGGTGTGGGGGGCTGACACCAATTCAGTGATATGAACGGGGTGGAGGGCCGGGCACCCTTTTAGTGCCATGAAACAGGGTGTGAGGGCGGGGCACCCCTACGGTGCTGGTGAACAGGGTGTGAGGGCCGGGCACCTTCACATGACGCGGGGTTTGAGGGCCTGGCACGATTTGTGCTGGAATCGGCGTGTGAGGGCCGGGCACCTTCAGCACCATGACCCGGGGTGTTGGGGCTGGCCTCGATTTCAGTACCATGAATAGGGTGTGAGGGCCTTCGATTTCATTGCTACAGAATCGGGGTGTGAGGCGGCACACCATCAGCACCATGACCCGGGGTGAAGGCTGGGAACCCTCCAGCACCATGTCCTGGTGGAGGCCTGACCCCATCAGTGACATGACCCGTGTGACGGCCGGGCACCACTTCAGTGACATGACCTGGTGAGGCCGGGCACCTCCAGCACCATGCCCCGGGGTGTGAGGGCCGGGCACCCCTTCAGCATGAACCTGGGTGTGAGGGCTGGTCACCCTTCAGTGACATGACCTGGGGTGTCAGGGGCCACACTTTCTGTGAAATGACCCGGGGTGAGGGCCAGGCACCTTCAGAGCCATGAAACGGGTGAAGGGCCCGGCACAGCAACAGTGTTAGGAACTGGCCAGAGGGCTGGGCACCCTTCATGACCCGTGGTGTGAAGGCCGGGCATCCTTCCAGCACCATAACCTGGATTGTGAGGGCTGCACCCTCCAGCACTGCCCCAGGGTGGTGAGGTCCGGCACCCTTCAGTGCCATGAACCTGGGTGTGAGGGCTGTCACCTTCAAGGACATGACCTGGGTGTCAGGCTGGGCACCTTTAGTGACATGACAGGGGTGTCAGGCTGGGCACCCCTTCAGTGACATGACCAGAGGTGCCAGGCACCCTCCAGCACCATAACCTGGAGTGTGAGGGCTGGGCACCCTTCAGTGCCATGAACCCGGGTATGATAACCGGGCACATCTTCAATGCCATGAACTGGAGGAGGGCTGGGCACCCAGTCACATGACCCTGGTGTGAGGCCGGGCACCCCTCCAGCACCATGACCCGGAGTATGAGTGCCGGGCACCCCTACAGTGCTGGGGACCCGGGGTGTGAGGGGCTGGGACCTCCAGCACCATGACCCGAGTTTGAGGGCCGGGCATCCTTCAGTGACATCACCGGGTGTGAGGTCGGCACCCTTTCATTGACATGTCCCGGGTGTAAGGGCTGGGCACCCTTTCAGTGCCATGACTGGGGTGTGAGGGCCCGCACCTCCATCAGTGCCATGAACTGGGTGAAAGCCGGGCACCCCTTCAGTGCCATGAACCTGGGTGTGAGGGCCGGTCACCCTTCAGTGACATGACCTGGGTGTCAGGGCCGGGCACCCTTTCGTGACATGACCGGGGTGTGAGGGCCGGGGACTCCTCCAGCACCATGACCCGGAGTTTGATGGCCGGCATCCCTTCAGTGACATCACCCGGGGTGTGAGGTCCGGCACCTTTCATTGACATGTCCCGTAAGGGCCGGGCACCCTTTCAGTGCCATGACTGGGGTGTGAGGCTGGGCACCCCATCAGCGCCATGAACTGTGAAGGCTGGCACCCTTATGACATGACCGCGGAGGAGTGCACCTTCAGTGACATGACCTGGGTGAGGGGCCTGGCACCCCTTCAGCACCATGCCCCGTGTGAGGGCTGGGTACCTCTCCAGCACCATGCCACGGGGTGTGAGGGCTGCACCCCTTCAGTGACAGGACCATGAGGGGAGGGCCGGGCAACCTTAGTGACATGACCCGGGGTGAGGGCTGGGCACTTTCAGTGACATGTCCTGGGTGAGGCCGGGCACCCTTTCAGTGCCATGAAACAGTGTGTGAAGGCCAGGCACCCCTACAGTGCCATGAATCGGGGTGTGAGGGCTGGGCACCCCTTCAGCACTGGCGACTGGGGTGTGAGGCCGGGCACCCCATCAGTGCCACGAACCGGGGTATGATAACGGGGCATATCTTCAATGCCATGAACTGGGGTGTGAGGGCTGGGCACCCAGTCACATGACCCGGGGTGTGAGGGCACCCTCCAGCACCATGGACCCGGAGTATGCGGGCACTACAGTGCTGTGAACCGTGTGAGTGCCGGGCACCCCTTCAGGTGTCAAGTGAAGCGGTGAGGCCGGGCACCAGTTCATGACCCGGGGTGTGAGGCGGGCACCGCTTCAGTTCCATGAACTGGGTGTGAGGGCGGGCACCAGTGCCATGAAACAGGTGAAGCCCGGCACCCCTACAGTACCAGAACCGGGATGAGGGCCGGGCACCTTCACATGACCCGGTGAGGGCCGGGCACCCTTCAGCACCATGACTCAGGGAAGGGCACCCCATCAGTGCCATGAACCGGGGTGGAGGCTGGCACCCCTTCAGTGACATGACCCGTGGAGGAGGCCGGGCACCTTTAGTGACATGTCCCGGGTGTGAGGGCGGACACCAATCCAGTGACATGACCCAGGAGGAGTGCTGGTCAACCAGTGACATGACCCGGGGTGTGAGGGCTGGGACCCTCCAGCACCATGACCCGGAGTTTGAGGGCCGGGCATCCTTCAGTGACATCACCTGGTGGAGGTCCGGGCACTTTCATTGAAGTGTCCGGTGGCCGCACCCTTTCAGTGCCATGACTCGGGGTGTGAGGCCCGGCACCCCATCAGTGCAAGGAACGGTGTGAAAGCGGGCACCCTTCATTGCTGAACCTGGTGTGAGGGCCGGTCACTCCTTCAGTGACATGACCCGTGTCAGGGCCGGGCACCTTTCGTCACATGACCTGTGTGGAGGGCTGGGACCCCTCCAGCACCATGACCCGGAGTTTGAGGGCTGGCATCCCTTCAGTGACATCACCCGGGGTGGAGGTCCGGCACCCTTTCATTGACATGTCCTGGGGTAAGGGCTGGGCACCCTTCAGTGCCATGACTCGGGGTGGGGAGGCTGGGCACCCATCAGTGCCATGAACTGCGGTGAAGGCTGGGCACCCCTATGACATGACCCGGTGAGGAGTGCTGGGCACCCCTTCAGTGACATGACCTGGGTGAGGGCCGGGCACCCCTTCAGCACTATGCCCCTGGGTGTGAGGGGCCAGCACCTCCAGCACCATGCCACGGGGTGAGGGCTGGGCACCCCTTCAGTGACAGGACCCAAGGAGGAGGGCTGGCACCCTTTAGTGACATGACCCGGGTGTGAGGGGCCGGGCACCAGTGACATGTCCTGGGGTGAGGGCGGCACCTTCAGTGCCATGAAACAGTGTGTGAAGGCCGGGCACCCTACAGTGCCATGAATCGGGGTGTGAGGGCTGGGCACCAGCACCATGACTCGGGGTGTGAGGGCCGGGCACCCCATCAGTGCCACGAACCGGGGCATGATAACTGGGCACATCTTCAATGCCATGAACCGGGGTGTGAGGGCGGGCACCCAGTCACATGACCTGTGAGGGCTGGGCACCCTCTCCAGCACTATGACCTGGAATATGAGTGCCGGGCACCCCCACAGTGCCATGAACTGGGGTGTGAAAGCCGGGCACCCCTTCAGTGCCATGAACCTGTGAGGGCTGGTCACTCCTTCAGTGACATGACCTGGGTGTCAGGCCGGGCACCCCTGTGACATGACCCGGGGTGTGAGGGCTGGGGACCCCTCCAGCACCATGACCTGGAGTTTGAGGGCTGGCATCCCTTCAGTGACATCACCCGGGTGTGAGGTCCGGCACCCTTTCATTGATATGTCCCGGGTGGCGCTGGCACCCTTTCAGTGCCATGACTGGGGTGGAGGCCGGGCACCCCATCAAGTATGAACTGTGAAGGCCGGGCACTTAAGTGACATGACCTGTGGAGGAGTGCTGGGCACCTTCAGTGACATGACCTGGGGTGTGAGGCCGGGCACCCTCAGCACCATGCCCCGGGGTGTGAGGGCTGCACCCCTCCAGCACCATGCCACGGGGTGTGAGGCCGGGCACCTTCAGTGACAGGACCCAGGAGGAGGGCCGGGCACCCCTTTAGTGACATGACCCGGGTGTGAGGGCGGCACCCTTCAGTGACATGTCCCGGGGTGTGAGGCCGGCACCTCAGTGCCATGAAACAGGTGTGTGAAGGCTGGCACCCTCACAGTGCCATGAATCGGGTGGAGGGCTGGGCACCCCTTCAGCACCATGACTGGGGTGAGGCCGGGCACCCCATCAGTGCCACGAACTGGGTGTGAGGGAGGCACCCTTCAGTGATAGGACCCGAGGAGGGGGGCCGGGCACCTTTAGTGACATGACCCGGGTGTGAGGGCCGGCACCCTCAGTGACATGTCCCGAGTGTGAGGCCGGTCACCCTTCAGTGACATGACCTGCGGAGGAGGGCCGGGCAACCTTTAGTGACATGACCCGGGGTGAGGGCCGGGCACCTCAGTGACATGTCCCGGGTGAGGGGCCGCACCTTTCAGTGCCATGAAACAGGTGAAGGCCGGGCACCCTTACGTGCCATGAATCGGGGTGTGAGGCTGGGCACCCTTCAGCACCATGACTGGGGGAGGGCTGGCACCCCATCAGTGCCACGAACTGGGTGTGAGGGCCAGCACCTTCAGTGACAGGACCCGCGGAGTGAGGGCCAACCCCTTTATTGACATGACCCGGGGTGTGAGGCCGGCACTTTCAGTGACATGTCCTGAGTGTGAGGGCCGTCACTCTTCAGTGACATGACCCGGGGTGTCAGGCCGGGCACTTTGTGACATGAACTGGGGTGTGAGGGCCCGGCATCCTTTCAGAGCCACGAAACGGGGGTGAAGGCCCCGCACCCTACAGTGCTGTGAACGGGTTGAGAGGGCTGCACCCTTCACATGACCGGGGTGTGAAGGCCGGGCATCCATCCAGCACCATGACCTGGATTAGAGGGCCGGGCACCCCTTCAGTGCTGGAACTGGGTGTGAGAGGGCACATCTTCAAGGCTGAACTGGGGACCGGGCACCTTTCAGTTCCATGACCCGGAGTGTGAGGGCACCACTTCACATGACCCGGTGTGTAGGCCGCACCCCTTCAGCACCATGACTCGGGTCTGAGGGCGGGCACCCCATCAGCATGAACTGTGAGGGCCGGGCACTTTAGTGATATGACCCGGGTGAGGCGGGGACCTCCAGCACCATGACCCGGAGTGTGAGGAGGGCACCCTTCAGTGCTGAACACTTGTGTAAGGGCCGGGCACCCTTCAGTGCCATGAACCGGGGTGTGAGGCCGGGCCCCTCCAGCACCATGACCCGGAGGTGAGGACAGGGCATCCCATCAGTGACATGAACTGGGTGTGACTGCCGGGCACCCTTTCAGTACCATGACCCGGAGTGTGAGAGCGGCACCCTTCACAGGACCCGTGTGAGGGCTGGGCACCTTCAGCACCATGACTGTGGTGTGAGGGCTGGCACCCCATCAGTGCCACGAACGGGGTGTGAGGCCGGGCACCCTTCAGAGACAGGACCTGGGAGTGAGGGCCGGGCACTTTAGTGACATGACCCGGGGTAGAAGGGCACCTTTCAGACATGTCGGGTGTGAGGCTGGCACCCTTTCAAAGGCGAAATGGGAGGCCGGGCACCCCATCAGTGCTATGAACTGGGTGTGAGCGGGCACCTTCAGTGACATGACCCAGGGAGGAGGGCCAGGCACCTCTTTTGTGACATGACCCGGGGTGTGAGGCCGGGGACCCCTCCAGCACCATGACCCGGAGGAGGCCGGGCACCCTTCAGTGCCATGAACACTTGTAGGGCCGGGCACCCCTTCAGTGCCATGAACCGAGGTGTGAGGGCTGGCACCCTTTCAGTGCCCTGAAACGGGTGTGAAGGCGGGCACCCTAAGTGCTGTGAACCAGGGTGTGATGGACGGGCACCCTCACATGACCCGGGGTGTGAGGGCTGGGCACCACATGACCTGGGGTGAGGGGCCGGGCACCCTCAGCACCATGACTGGGTGTGAGGGCCGGGCACCCCATCAGTGCCATGAACCGGGAGTGAGGGCTGGGCCCCCTTCAGTGCCATGACCGGGGTGTGAGGCCCGGGCATCCCCAGCAAGGAACGGGTGTGGCGGCGTCACCCAAGTGTTATGAACCGGGGTGGAGGCCGGGCACTTCACATGACCCGGGGTGTAATAGGGGGGCACCCCTTCAGTGCCCTGACCTGGGGTGTGAGGCTGGGTACCCTCCAGCACCATGGCCCTGGGTGTGAGGCTGACACCAATTCAGTGATATGAACCGGGGTGAGGGCGGGCACCTTTAGTGCTATGAAACAGGGTGTGAAGGGGGGCACCCTACAGTGTTATGAACTGGGTGTGAGGGCCGGGCACCCCTTCAGCACCATTACTCGAGGTAGAGGCCGGGCACCCCATCAGTGCCATGAACCTGGTTAGAGGGCGGGCACCCTTCAGTGACATGTCCTGGGAGTGAGGGCCGGGCACCTCTTAGTGACATGACCTGGGGTGTGTGGGGCCGGGGACCTCCAGCACCATGACGCGGAGGTGGCGGGCACCCCTTCAGCCATCAACACGGGGTGGGGCTGGCACCCCTTCAGTGCCATGAACCGGTGAGGGCCGGGCACGCTTTCAGTGCCCTGAAACGGTGTGTGAAGGCCTGGCACCTACAGTGCTGTGAACCAGGGTGTGAGGCTGAACCCCTTCACATGACCTGGGTGAGGGCTGCGCACCTTCAGCACCATGACGGGTGTGAGCCGGGCACCCCATCAGTGCCATGAACTGGGGAGTGAGGGCTGGGCGCCCTCCAGCACCATGACCCGGAGTGTGAGGACCGTCATCCTTCAGTGACATGAACCGGGGTGAGGCCGGCACCCTTCAGCACCGAGACTCGGGGAGGCCGGGCACCCCATCAGTGCCACGAACTGGGGTGTTAGGCCGGGCACCCTTCAGTGACAGGACCAAGGGAGTGAGGGCTGGCACCCCTTTAGTGACATGTCCCGGAGTGACGGGCACCTTTCTGCCATGAAACAGGGTGGAGGCTGGGCCTCGATTCAGTGCCACAACGGGGAGTGAGGGCCGGGCACCTTCAGTGACACGACCTGTGAGGGGCCGGGCATCCTTCCAGCACCATTGCCCTGGGGTGTGAGGGCCGGGCACCCCCTCAGTGCCATGAACCTGGGTGGAGGCCCGGCTCCTTCAGTGACATGACCTGGGGTGGACAGGCCGGGCACCCTTTAGTGACATGACCTGGGGTGTGTGAACCGGGCACCACTCCAGCACGATGAGCCGGAGGTGAGGGCCGGGCACCCCTCCAGCACCATGGCGCAGGGTGTGAGGGCCGGACACCCATTCAGTGACATAACCGGGGTGTGATGGTCGGACACCCTTTCAGTGACATGAACTGGGGTGAGGGGCCGGGCACCCTTCAGCACCATGCCCTGGGTGTGAGGGCGGCACCCTTCAGTGCCATGAACCTGGGTGTGAGGGCCGGTCACCTTCAGTGACATGACCCAAGGAAGGGCACCTTTCAGTGACATGTCCCGGGTGTGAGGGCCCAACCCTTTCAGTGCTATGAATCGGGAATGTCAGCCGGGCACCCCTCAGCACCATGGCCCGGGGTGTTGGAACTTGGCTCGATTTCAGTGCCAGAATCGAGGTGAGGGCCTGCCTGATTTCAGTGCCATGAATCGTGTGAGGCCAGGGCACCCCTTCAGTGACATGACCTGGGGTAAGGCGAGCACCCTTTAGTGCCATGAAACAGGGTGAGGCCGGGCACCCTACAGTGCCTGAATCGTGGTGTGAGGGCTGGGCACCTTCAGTGACATGACCTGGGTGTGACGCCGCACCCCTTCAGTGACATGACCTGGGGTGTGAGGGCTGCACCCTCCAGCACCATGAAACAGGGTGTGAAGGCCGGGCACCACAGTGCCAATGAATCGGGGAGGAGGGCGGCACCCTTCAGCACCATGTCTCCGTGAGGCTGACACCCCAGGGGCAATGAACTGGGGTGTGAGGGCCGGGCACCCCTTCAGTGACAGGACCATGAGGAGAATGTGGCACCCCTTTAGTGACATGACCCATGTGAGGGGCCGCACCCTTTCAGTGACATGTCCCTGGAGTGTGAGGGCTGAGCACCCTTTCAGTGCCATGAAAGAGGGTGAGGGCCTGGCCTGATGTCAGTGCCATGAATCGGGGGTGTGAGGGCGGGCACCCTTCAGTGACATGACCCCTGTGAGGCTGGGCACCCTTCCAGCACCATGCCCTGGGTGAGGGCCGGCACTTCAGTGCCATGAATTTGAGGGCTGGTCACCTTCAGTGACATGACCTGGGGTGACAGGGCTGCACCCTTTAGTAACATGACCCGGGTGTGAACTGGCACCACTCAGCACCATGAGCCGGAGGTGAGGGCTGAACCCTCCAGCACCATGGCGCGGGTGAGGGCAGGACACCCATTCAGTGACATGACCTGGGGTGACGGTCGGACACCCCTTCATAGACAAGACCCGGGTGTGAGGGCTGGGCACCCCATCAGCACCATGCCCCGGGTGCGAGGGCCGGCACCCTCCAGCACCATGCCCTGGGTGAGGGCCGGGCACTTCAGTGCCATGAACCTGGTGAGGGCTGGTCACCTTCAGTGACATGACCGGGTGTCAGGGCTGGGCACCCTTTCAGTGAAATGTCCCTGGGTGAGGCGGCACCCTTTCAGTGCTGCATGAATCGGGGTGTGAGGGCCGGGCACCCCTTAGCACTGGCCCGGGTGTTGGAACCTGGCCTGATTTCGTGCCATGAATCGGGGTGTGAGGGCCTGGCCTGATTTCAGTGCCATGAATCGGGGTGTGAGGCTGGCACCCCTTCAGTGACATGACCCGTGTGAAGGCCGGCACTTTAGTGCCAAGGAAACAGGGTGTGAGGGCTGGCACCTACAGTTCTGCGAACCGGGGTGTGAGGCTGCACCCCTTCAGTGACATGACCTGGGTGACGGCCGGGCACCTTCAGTGACATGACCGTGTGGCTGTGCACCCTCCAGCACCATGCCCTGGGGTGAGGCCGTGCACCTCCAGCACCATGAACTGGGTGTGAGGGCTTGCTACCTTCAGTGACATGACCTGGGAGGCAGGACTTTTGGAGTGAAACGGGTGAATGCCTGCACCCCTACAGTGTTGTTAACTGCCAGGAGGACTGCACCCTTCACATACCCTGTGGGCATGGCATCCCTCCAGCAACATGACCCGGATGGGAGGCAGCACCTCCAGCACCATGGCCCGGTGTGAGGCTGGACACCCATTCAGTGACATGACCCGTGACGGTCGGGCACTTCAGTGACATGAACCGTGAGGGCGGCACCCTCCAGCACCATGACCTGGGGTGTGAGGGGCCCACCTTCCAGTGTCAGAAACCGTGTGTGAGGGCTGGAACCCTTTCAGTGCTGAAACAGGGTGGAGGCGGGCACCACCAGTGCTGGCGAACCGGGTGAGGGCTGGGCACCCCTTCACATGACGCGGGGTTTGAGGGCCTGGCTCGATTTCAGTGCCATGAATCGGCGTGAGGGCCGGGCACCTTCAGCACAATGACCCGGGGTGTTGGGGCTGGCCTGATTTCAGTGCTGAATCGGGGTGTGAGGGCCTGCCTGATTTCAGTGCTATGAATCAGGTGTGAGGGCTGGCACCCATCAGCACCATGTCCCGGGGTGAGGCTGGACACTCATTCAGTGACATGACCCAAGTCAGGGCTGGGCACATCTTCAATGCCATGAACTGGGTGTGAGGGCCGGGCACGCCAGTGCCATGAAATGGGGGTGTGAAGGCCCGGCACCCCTACAGTGCTGTGAACTGGGGGAGGGCTGGCAACCTTCACATGACCTGGGTGTGAGGGCTGGGCACCCTCCAGCACCATGACCCGGAGGTGAGGCTGGGCACCCCTACAGGGAACTGGGTGAGGGCTGGCACCCTTCAGTGCCATGAAGCGGGGTGTGAGGGCTGGGCACCCCTTAGGTCCATGACCCGGGGTGTGAGGGCTGTGTACCCTTAATGACATGACCTGGGTGGAGGCCGGCACCCCTTTAGTGACACGTCCTGGGGTGTGAGGGCTGGGGATCCCTCCAGCACCATGACCTGGAGTGAGGGCCGGCACCCTTCAGTGCCATGAACAGGGGTGGAGGCGGGCACCCTTCAGTGCGATGAACTGGGGTGAGGCCGGGCACCCATTCAGTGCCATGAAACGGGGTGTGAAGGCCGGGCACCCCTATAGTGCTGCTGTGAACCTGGGTGTGAGGGACCGGGCACCCTTCACATAACCTGGGGTGTGAGGGCTGGCACCCTTCAGCACCATGACTCGGGGTGTGAGGGCCCAGGCTCCTCTTCAGTGCCCTGAAACGGGGTGTGAAGGCTGGCACCCCTACAGTGCTGTGAACTGGAGGTGAGGCCGGGTACCCCTTCACATGACACTGGGGTGGAGGCTGGGCACCCTTCACATGACCCGGGGGAGGCCGGGCATCCCCAGCACCAAGATCTGGGGGGGAGGGCCGGGCACCCATCAGTGCCAATGAACTGGGGAGTGAGGGCTGGCCCCTTCAGTGCCATGACCCTGGTTGTGAGGTCCGGCACCTTCTCAGTGCCATGAACCTGGGTGTGAGGGCCGGTCACTCCTTCAGACATGACCTGGGGTGTCAGGGCTGGGCACCCCTTTAGTGACATGACCCGGGGTGCGTGACGGTCACCACTCCAGCACCATGAGCCGGAGTGTGAGGCTGGCACCCTCCAGCACCATGGCGCGGGGTGAGGTCGGACACCATTCAGTGACATGACATGGGGTGACAGTCGGACACCCCTTCAGTGACATGACTGGGGTGAGGGCTGGCACCCCTTCAGCACCATACCCTGGGGTGAGGGCTGGCACCCTCCAGCACCATGCCCCGGGATGTGAGGGCGGCACCCCTTCAGTGCCATGAACCTGGGTGAGAGGGTCACTCTTCAGTGACATGACCCGGGGTAAGTCAGGCCGGGCACCCCCGTGACATGACCCGGGGTGTGAGGGCTGGCACCTATTTAGTGACATGAACCGGGTGTGAGGGCTGGGGACCCTCCAGCACCATGACCTGAGTGTGAGGGCGGGCACCCTTCAGTGCCATGAACACGGGTGGAAGGGCCGGGCACCCTTCAGTGCCATGAACCGGGGTGTGGCGGGCACCCCTCATGACCCGGGGTGTGAAGGCATGGCATCCCTCCAGCACCATGACCCGGATTGTGAGGGCCGGGCACCTGTTACCATGAACCGGGGTGTGAGGGCCTGGCACATCTTCAGTGCCATGACCCGGGATGTGAGGGCCAGGCACCCCTGCAGCACCATGGCCGGGGTGTGAGGCCGGACCTTCAGTGACATGACCCGGGGTGTGACGGTCGGGCACCACTTCAGTGACATGAACCGGGGTGTGAGGGCCGGGCACCCCTCAGCACCAAGACCTCGGGGTGTGAGGGCCGCGCACCCCTTCAGTGTCATTAACCGGGGTGTGGGCCAGGAACCCTCAGTGCCATGAAACAGGGTGTGGGGCCGGGCACCCCACCAGTGCTGCTGAACAGGGTATGAGGCCGGGCACCCCACCAGTGCTGAACCGGGGTATGAGGGCCGGGCACCCCTTCACATGACGCGGGGTTTGAGGGCCTGGCTCGATTTCAGTGCCATGAATCGGCGTGTGAGGGCCGGGCACCCCTTCAGCACAATGACCCGGGGTGTTGGGGCTTGGCCCGATTTCAGTGCCATGAATCAGGGTGTGAGGCCTGGCTGATTTCAGTGCCATGAATCAGGGTGTGAGGGCCAGGCACCCCATCAGCACCATGCCCGGGATGTGAGGGCCGGGCACCCCTCTCAGTGACATGACTCGGGGTGTGAGGCTGCCTTCAGCACCATACCCCAGGTGCGGGCCGGGCACCCCTTCAGTGCCATGAACCTGGGTGTGAGGCCGGTCACTCCTTCAGTGACATGACCCGGGGTGTCAGGGCCAGGCACCCTTTCGTGACATGACCTGGGGTGTGAGGCCGGGCACCCTTCAGAGCCATGAAACGGGGTGTGAAGACCCAGCACCCCACAGTACTTTGAACCCGGGTGTGAGGGCCGGGCACCTCTTCGCATAAACCGGGGTGTGAGGGCGGGCACCCTTCAGCACCATGACTCGGGGTGTGAGGGCCGGGCACCCCATCAGTGCCATGAACCGGGGTGTGGCCGGGCAACCCCTTCAGTGACATGACCCTGGGAGTGAGGGCCGGGCACCTCTTTAGTGACATAGACCGGGGTGTGAGGGCCGGGGGACCCTCAGCACCATGCCGGAGTGTGAGGGCCGGGCACCCCTTCAGTGCCATGAACCGGGGTGTGAGGGCCGGGCACATTTCAGTGCCCTGAACAGGGGTGTGAGCCGGGCACCCCTGCAGTGCTGTGAACCAGGGTGTGAGCCGGGCACCTCTTCACATGACCCGGGGTGTGAGGGCTCGGGCCCCTCAGCACCATGCCCAGGTGTTAGGGCCAGGGCACCCTTCAGTGCCATGAAATGGGGTGTGAAGACCGGGCACCCTATCAGTGCCGTGAACCGGGTGTGAGGGCCGGTCACTCCTTCAGTGACCGATGAGGTGTCAGGGCCGGGCACCCCTTTCGTGACATGACCTGGGGTGTGAGGGCCGGGCACCCTT
The DNA here is from genome assembly GCF_018991925.1 of Homarus americanus. Taxonomy (NCBI): domain Eukaryota; kingdom Metazoa; phylum Arthropoda; class Malacostraca; order Decapoda; family Nephropidae; genus Homarus; species Homarus americanus. Next base: position 21,791 of record NW_024756151.1, read on the forward strand.
TCAGAGCCATGAACCAGGGGTGTGAAGGCCAGCACCCTACAGTACTGAACCGGGGTGAGGGCCGGGCACCTCTTCCATAAGCCAGGGGTGTGAGGGCCGGGCCCCCTTCCACCATGACTCGGGGTGTGAGGGGCCGGGCACCCCATCAGTGCCATGAACCGGGGTGTGAGGGCAGGGCAACCCTTCAGTGACATGACCCTGGGGTGGGGCTGGGCTCTGGGGTGTGAGCCGGACACCCTTCAGTGCCATGAACCGGGGTGTGAGGGCCGGGCACATTTTCAGTGCCCTGTGACAGGGTGTGAGCCAGGCACCCCTGCAGTGCTGTGAACCAGGGTGTGAAGGCCGGGCACCTCTTCACATGACCCGGGTGTTAGGGCCGGGCACCCTTTCAGTGCCATGAGAGCAGGGGTGTGAAGACCGGGCACCCTATCAGTGCCGTGAACCAGGGGTGTGAGGCCGGGCACCCCAGCACCATGCCCGGGTGTGAGGACCGGGCACCCTTCAGTGACATGACCCGGAGTGTGAGGGCCGGGCACCCCTTCACATGACCCGGGGTGTGAGGGCTGGGCACCCCTTCAGCACCATGACTCGGTGTGGGGCCGGGCACCCATCAGTGCCACGAACCGGGGTGTGAGGGCCAGGCACCCTTTCAGTGACAGGACCTGGGGGTGAGGCCAGGCACCCCTTTAGTGACATGACCCGGGGTGTGAGGGCCAGGCTTTCAGTGACATGTCCTGGGGTGTGAGCCCGGGCACCTTTCAGTGCCATGAAACAGGGGTGTGAAGGCCTGGCTCGATGTCAGCCTGAATCGGGGTGTGAGGGCCAGGCACCCAGTGACATGCCGGGGGTGTGAGGGCCGGGCACCCTTCAGTGCCATGAACCTGGGTGTGAGGCCGGTCACTCCTTCAGTGACATGACCCGGGGTGACAGGGCCGGGCACCCTTTTAGTGACATGTCCCGGGGTGCTGAATGGGCACCACTCCAGCACTTGGGCCGGAGTGTGAGGGGCCGGGCACCCCTCCAGCACCATGACTCGGGGTGTGAGGCCGGGCACCTTCAGTTACATGACCCGGGGAGTGTGGGCAGACCTCTTTAGTGACATGACCCGGGGTGTGAGGGCCGGGACCCCTCAGCACCATGCCCGGGTGTGAGGCCGGGCACCCTTTCAGTGCCATGAGCAGGGTGTGAGACCGGGCACCCATCAGCGTGAACCAGGGGTGTGAGGGCCGGGCACCCCTCCAGCACCATGACCCGGGTGTGAGGACCAGGCATCCATAGTGACATAACCCGGGGTGTGAGGGCCGGGCACCCCTTCAGTGACAGGACCTGCGGAGTGAGGGCCGGGCACCTTTAGTGACATGACCAGGGTGAGGGCCGGGCACCCTTTCAGTGACATGTCCTGGGGTGTGAGCGCCGGGCACCTTTCAGTGCCATGAAACAGGGTGTGAAGGCCAGGCACCCCCAGTGCCATGAATCGGGGTGTGAGGGCTGGGCACCCCTTCAGCACCATGACTCGGGGTGTGAGGCCGGGCACCCTATCAGTGCTACGAACCGGGGTGTGAGGGCCGGGCACCCCTAGTGACAGGACCCGCAGGTGAGGGCCGGCACCCCAGTGACATGACCAGGGGTGTGAGGCCGGGCACCCTTTCAGTGACATGTCCCTGAGTGTGAGGCCGGGCACCCTTTCAGTGCCATGAAACAGAGTGTGAGGGCTGGCTCGATGTCAGTGCCATGAATCGAGGTGTGAGGCCGGCACCCCTTCAGTGACATGACCCGGGGTGAGGGCCTTGCACCCTTCAGCACCATGCCCCCGGGTGTGAGGGCCGGGCACCCCTTCAGTGCCATGAACCTGGGTGTGAGGGCCGGTCACTCCTTCAGTGACATGACCCGGGGTGACAGGGCCAGGCACCCCTTAGTGACATGACCCAGGGTGCGTGGGCGGGCACCTCAGCACCATGAGCCGGAGTGTGAGGCCAGGCACCTCCAGCACCATGGCGCGGGGTGTGAGGGCCGGACACCCATTCAGTGACATAGCCAGGGTGTGACGGTCGGACACCCTTCAGTGCCATGACCCGGGGTGTGAGGCCGGGCACCCCTTCAGCACCATGCCCCAGGGTGCGGGCGGGCACCCTCAGCACCATGCCCGAGGTGTGAGGGCCGGGCACCCCTTCAGTGCCATGAACCTGGGTGTGAGGGCCGGTCACTCCTTCAGTGACATGACCCGGGGTGTCAGGCCGGGCACCCTTTCAGTGACAGGACCCGCAGGTGAGGGCCGGGCACCTTGTGACATGACCCGAGGTGTGAGGGCCGGGCACCTTTCAGTGACATGTCCCGGGTGAGGGCCGGGCACCCTTTCAGTGCCATGAAACAGGGTGTGAGGCCTGGCTCGATGTCAGTGCCATGAATCGAGGTGTGAGGGCCGGGCACCTTCAGTGACATGACCCGGGGGTGAGGGCCTTGCACCCTTCAGCACCATGGTCCGGGGTGTGAGGGCAGGCACCCCTCCAGCACCATGCCCCGGGGTGTGAGGGCGGGCACCTTCAGTGACAGGACCCGCGGGTGGGCAGGCTTGCTTAAGTGACATGACCAGGGGTGAGGCCGGGCACCTTTCAGTGACATGTCCTGGGGTGTGAGCGCCGGGCACCCTTTCAGTGCCATGAAACAGGGTGTGAAGGCCAGGCACCCTACAGTGCCATGAATCGGGGTGTGAGGCTGGGCACCTTCCTTCCATGACTCGGGGTGTGAGGGCCGGGCACCCCATCAGTGGCTACAGACCGGGGTGTGAGGGCCGGCACCCCTTCAGTGACAGGACCCGCAGGTGGCGAGCACCCTTGGTGACATCACCAGGGTGTGAGACGGGCACCCTTCAGTGACATGTCCCTGAGGTGTGAGGGCCGGGCACCCTTTCAGTGCCATGGAAGCAGGTGTGAGGGCCTGGCTCAGTGTCAGTGCCATGAATCGAGTGTGAGGGCTGGGCACCCCTTCAGTGACATGACCCGGGGGTGAGGGCCTTGCACCCTTCCAGCACCATGCCCCGAGGTGTGAGGGCCGGGACCCCTTCAGCCATGAACCTGGGTGTGAGGGCCGGTCACTCCTTCAGTGACATGACCCGGGGTGACAGGGCCAGGCACCTTTAGTGACATGACCCAGGGTGCGTGAACCGGGCACCACTCCAGCACCATGAGCCGGGTGTGAGGGCCGGGCACCCTCCAGCACCATGGCGCGGGGTGTGAGGGGCCGGACACCCATTCAGTGACATGACACCGGGGTGTGACAGTCGGACACCCCTTCAGTGACATGACCAGGTGTGAGGGCCGGGCACCCCTTCAGCACCATGCGGGTGCAGGGGCCGGGCACCCCTCAGCACCATTCCCCGGGTGTGAGCCGGGCACCCCTTCAGTGCCATGAACCTGGGTGTGAGGCCGGTCACTCCTTCAGTGACATGACCCGGGGTGTCAGGGCCGGGCACCCTTTCAGTGACAGGACCGGAGTGAGGGCCGAGGCACCCCTTTATGTGACATGACCCGAGGTGTGAGGGCCGGGCACCCTTTCAGTGACATGTCCCGGTGAGGGCCGGGCACCCTTTCAATGCCATGAAACAGGGTGTGAGGGCCTGGCTCGATGTCAGTGCCATGAATCGAGTTTGAGGCCAGGCACCTTCAGTGACATGACCCGGGGGTGAGGGCCTTGCACCTTCCAGCACCATGGTCCAGGGTGTGAGGGCCGGGCACCCTCAGCACCATGCCCCGGGGTGTGAGGCCGGGCACCCCTTCAGTGCCATGAACCTGAGTGTGATCACTCCTTCAGTGACATGACCAGGGTGTCAGGGCCAGGCACCCTTTCAGTGACATGTCAGGGGTGTGAGGCCAGGCACCCTTTCAGTGCCATGAATCAGGGGTGTGAGGGCCAGGCACCTCTTTCTTACCATGATGATCCGGGGTGTTGGAACTTGGCTCGATTTCAGTGCCATGAATCTGGGTGTGAGGGCCTGGCTCGATTTCAGTGCCATGAATCAGGGGTGTGAGGGCCAGGCACCCTTCAGTGTCATGACCCGGGGTGTGAGCCGGGCACCCTTTTGTGCCAGAAACAGGGTGTAGGGCCGGGCACCCCTACAGTGCTGCAGAACCAGGGTGAGGGGGGCCGGGCACCCCTTCAGTGACATGACCCGGTGTGAGGCCCTCCAACCATGCCCCAGGTGTGAGGGCGGGCACCCCTTCAGTGCCATGAACCTGGGTGTGGTCAGTCCTCCTTCAGTGACATGACCCAGGGGTGTCAGGGCCGGGCACCCCTTTCGTGACATGAAACAGGGGTGTGAATGCCGGCACCCCTACAGTGTTATTAACAGGGTTGTGAGGACCGGGCACCTCACATGAGGTGAGGGGCCAGGGACCCCTCAGCACCATGCCCGGGAGTGTGAGGGCGAGCACCCTTTCAGTGCCATGAAGCAGGGGTGTGAGGGCCAGGCACCCCTTAGCACCATGACCCGGGTGTTGGAACTTGGGTCGTTTCAGTACCATGAATCCGGGTGTGAGGCCTGGCCGATTTCACTGCCATGAATCGGGGTGTGAGGGGCGGTGCCTTCAGTGACATGACCCAGGGGTGTGAGGCCGGGCACCCTTTTAGTGCCATGAAACAGGGTGTGAGGCCGGGCACCCTACAGTGCTGCGAACGGGGTGTGAAGGGCACCCCTTCAGTGACATGACCGGGGTGTGACGGCGGGCGCCCCCTTCAGTGACACGGCCCGGGGTATGAGGGCCGTGCACCCCTCCAGTACCATGCCCTGGGTGTGAGGGCCAGGCACCCCTTCAGTGCCATGAACCTGGGTGTGGTCAGTCACTCCTTCAGTGACATGACCAGGGTGGTCAGTCGGGCACCCCTTTCGTGACATGAAACGGGGTGAATGCCAGGCACCCCTACAGTGTTGTTAACCGGGTTGTGAGGACCGGGCACCCCTTCATGACCCGGGGTGTGAAGGCAGGCATCCCTCCAGCACAGCCCGGATTGTGAGGGCCGGGCACCCCTTCAGTGCCATGAACCGGGGTGTGAGGCCGGGCATCTTCAGTGCCATGACCGGGGTGTGACGGTCGGGCACCACTTCAGTGACATGACCCTGGAGTGGTAGGGCCGGGCACCCTCCAGCACCATGACCCGGGGTGTGAGGGCGCGCACCCCTTCAGTGTCATGAACCGGGGTGTGAGGCCAGGCACCCTTTCAGTGCCATGAAACAGGTGTGAGGGCCGGGCACCCATTCACATGACAGGAAGGGTTTGAGGGCCTGGCTCGATTTCAATGCCATGAATCGGCGTGTGAGGGCCAGGAACCCCTTCAGCACAATGACCCGGGGTGTTGGGGCTTGGCTCGATTTCAGTGCCATGAATCGGGGTGTGAGGGCCTGGCTCGATTTCAGTGCCATGAATCAGGGTGTGAGCCGGGTACCCCATCAGCACCATGATCGGGTGTGAAGAGCCGGGCACCTCCAGCACCATGTCCCGGGGTGTGAGGGCGGACACTCATTCAGTGCCATGACCCAGGGTGACGGCCAGGTACCCTTTCAGTGACATGACCCGGGGTGTGAGGGCCGAGAACCCCTCAGCACCATGCCCGGGGTGTGTGGGCGGGCACCCCTTCAGTGCCATGAACCTGGGTGTGAGGCCGGTCACTCCTTCAGATGACATGACCCAGGGTGTCAGGGCCGGGCACCCCTGTGACATGACCCGGGGTGCAGGGCCAGGGGCTCTCAGCACCATGACCCGGAGTGTGAGGGCCGGACACTCATTCAGTGACATGACCCGGGTTGGACGGCCGGGTACCCTTTCAGTGACATGACCCGGGGTGTGAGGGCCGACACCCTCAGCACCATGCCCCGGGGTGTGTGAGGCGGACACCCTTCAGTGCCATGAACCTGGGTGTGAGGGCGGTCCTCCTTCAATGACATGACCGAGGGTGTCAGGGCCGGGCATCCTTGGTGACATGACCCGGGGTGCCAGGGCCGGGCACCTCCTCACCATGACCCGGAGTGTGAGGGCCGGGCACCCTTCAGTGCCATGAACCGGGGTGTGAGGCCGGGCACATCTTCAATGCCATGAACCGGGGTGTGAGGGCGGGCCTTTCAGTGCCATGAAACGGGGTGTAGGCCCGGCACCCTACAGTGCTGAACCGGGGTGTGAGGGCCGGGCAACCTTCACATGACCCAGGGTGTGAGGCCGGGCACCCTCTCCAGCACCATGACCCCGGAGTGTGGGCCGGGCACCCCTTCAGTGCCATGAACCTGGGTGTGAATGCGGTCACCCTTCAATGACATGACCGGGGTGTCAGGGCCGGGCACCTTAGTGACATGACCGGGGTGCCAGGGCCGGGCACCCCTCCCACCATGACCCCGGAGTGTGAGGGCTGGGCACCTCTCCAGCACCATGACCCGAGGTGTGAGGGCCGGGCACCCCCAGTGTTGTGAACCCGGGGTGTGAGGGCCAGGCACCCCTTCAGGGCCATGAAGCGGGGTGTGAGGCCCAGGCACCCCTTTAGGTCCATGACCCGTGGTGTGAGGGCCGTGTGCCACTATTGACATGACCCGGGGTGTGAGAGCCGGCACCTTTGATGACATGTCCGGGGTGTGAGGGCCGGGGATCCCTCAGCACCATGACCCGGAGTGCGGTCACCCCTTCAGTGCTATGAACAGGGGTGTGAAGGCCGGGCACCCTTCAGTGCCTGAACCGGGGTGTGAGGCCGGGCACCCATTCAGTGCCATGAAACGGGGGTGAAGGCCGGCACCACTATAGTGCTGTGAACCTGTGTGAGGGCCGGGCACCCCTTCACATGACCCGGGGTGTGAGGGCGGGCACCCTTCAGCACCATGACTCGGGGTGTGAGGCCCAGGCTCCCTTTCAGTGCCCTGAAACGGGGTGTGAAGGCCGGCACCCCTACAGTGCTGTGAACCAGGGTGTGAAGGCGGGCACCTCTTCACATGACCCGGGGTGGAGGGCTGGGTGGTCCAGCACCATGGCCCCGGAGTGTGAGGCCGGCACCTTCAGTGCCATGAAACGGGGTGGAAGACCGGCACCCTATCAGTGCCGTGAACCGGGGGTGTGAGGGCCGGGCACCCTCCACACCATGGACTGAGTGTGAGGACCGGCATCCCTTCAGTGACATGACCTGGAGTGAGGGCCGGGCACCCTTCACATGACCCGGGGTGTGAGGGCTGGCACCTTCAGCACCATGACTGGGGTGAGGGCCGGGCACCCCATCAGTGCACTAACCGGGGTGTGAGGGCCGGGCACCCTTCAGTGACAGGACCATGAGTGAGGGCCGGGCACCCCATTAGTGACATGACCAGGGGGGAGGGCGGGCACCAGTGACATGTCCTGGGTAGCTGGGCACCCTTTCAGTGCCATGAAACAGGTGAAGGCTGGGCACCCCTACAGTGCCATGAATCGGGGTGTGAGGGCTGGGCACTCAGCACCATGACTCGGGGTGAGGGCTGCACCCCATCAGTGCTACTGAACTGGGGTGAGGGCGGGCACCCCTTCAGTGACAGGACCTGAGGAGGGCTGGCACCCCTTTAGTGACATTACCAGGGGTGTGAGGCACCCTTTCAGTGACATGTCCTGAGTGTGAGGGCCGGGCACCCTTTCAGTGCCATGAAACAGGGTGTGAGGGCCTGGCCTGATGTCAGTGCCATGAATCGAGGTGTGAGGGCTGGGCACCCCTTCAGTGACATGACCTGGGGGTGAGGGCCTTGCACCCTTCCAGCACCATGCCCCGAGGTGTGAGGGCTGGCACCCTTCAGTGCCATGAACTTGGGTGTGAGGGCCGGTCACCTTCAGTGACATGACCCGGGGTGACAGGGCTGGGCACCCCTTTAGTGACATGACCCAGGGTGCGTGAACCGGGCACCACCCCAGCACCATGAGCCGGAGGTGAGGCCGGGCACCCTCCAGCACCATGGCGCGGGGTGTGAGGGCCGGACACCCATTCTTGACATGACACTGGGTGTGACGGTCGGACACCCCTTCAGTGACATGACCTGGCGTGAGGGCCGGGCACCCCTTCAGCACCATGCCCCGGGGTGAGGGCACCTCCAGCACCATTCTCCGAGGTGTGAGGGCGGGCACCCTTCAGTGCCATGAACCGGTGTGAGGGCCGGTCACTCCTTCAGTGACATGACCCGGGGTGTCAGGGCTGGGCACCCTTCAGTGACAGGACCTGCGGAGTGAGGGGCGGGCACCCCTTTAGTGACATGACCTGAGGTGTGAGGGCTGGCACCCTTTCAGTGATATGTCCGGAGGAGGGGCGGGCACCCTTTCAATGCCATGAAACAGGGTGTGAGGGCCTGGCTCGATGTCAGTGCCATGAATCGAGGTTTGAGGGCCGGGCACCTTCAGTAACATGACCGGGGTGAGGGCCTTGCACCCTTCCAGCACCATGGTCCGTGTGAGGGCTGGGCACCTCCAGCACCATGCCCCAGAGGCCGGGCACCCCTTCAGTGCCATGAACCTGGGTGTGAGGGCGGTCACTCTTCAGTGACATGACCGGGGTGTCAGGGCCGGGCACCCTTTCAGTGACATGTCCCGGGGTGTGAGGGCCGGGCACCCCTTTCAGTGCCATGAATCGGGGTGTGAGGGCTGGCACCCTTTAGCACCATGATCTGGGGTGTTGAACTTGGCTCGATTTCAGTGCCATGAATCGGGGTGAGGGCCTGCCTGATTTCAGTGCCATGAACTGGGGTGTGAGGGCGGGCACCCCTTCAGTGACATGACCCGGGGTGTGAAGGCCGGGCACCTTTTAGTGCCATGAAACAGGGTGAGGGCGGGCACCCCTACAGTGCTGCGAACTGGGGTGAGGGCCGGGCACCTTTCAGTGACATGACCCGGGTGTGAGGGCCGCACCCCTCCAGCACCATGCCCCGGGTGTGAGGGCCGGGCACCCTTCAGTGCCATGAACCTGGGTGTGAGGGTCGGTCACCTTCAGTGACATGACCTGTGTCAGGGCTGGCACCCCTGTGACATGAAACGGTGAATGCCCGGCACCCCTACAGTGTTGTTAACGGGTTAGGAGGACCGGGCACCATGACCCGGGGTGTGAGGGCCGGGGACCCTCCAGCACCATGCCCGGGAGTGTGAGGCCGAGCACCCTCGAAAAGTGAAATGTGAGGGCTGGCACCCCTTTAGCACCATGACCCGGGGTGTTGGAACTTGGGTCGATTTCAGTACCATGAATCGGGGTGTGAGGGCCTGGCTCGATTTCACTGCCATGAATCGGGTGTGTGGGGCTGGCACCCTTCAGTGACATGACCCGGGGTGTGAAGGCCGGGCACCCTTTAGTGCCATGAAACAGGGTGTGAGGGCCGGGCACCCCTACAGTGCTGGGAACCGGGTGTGAGGGCCGGCACCCTTCAGTGACATGACCCGGGGTGTGACGGCCGGGCGCCCCTTCAGTGACATGACTGCAGGAGGGGCCGTGCACCCTCCAGCACCATGCCCCTGGGTGTGAGGGCCGGGCACCCCTTCAGTGCCATGAACCTGGGTGTGAGGGTCAGTCACTCCTTCAGTGACATGACCCGGGGTGTCAGGGTCCGGCACCCTTCGTGACATGAAACGGGGTGTGAATGCCCGGCACCCTACAGTGTTGTTAACCGGGTTGAGAGGACGGGCACCCCTTCACATGACCGGGGTGTGAAGGCCGGGCATCCCTCCAGCACCATGACCCGGATTAGGGCCGGGCACCCTTCAGTGCCATGAACGGGGTGTGAGGGCTGGCACCTTCAGTGCCATGAACGGGATGTGAGGGCCAGGCACCCTCCAGCACCATGGCCTGGGTGTGAGGGCTGACCCATTCAGTGACATGACCCGGGGTGACGGTCGGGCACCACTTCAGTGACATGACCCTGGGTAAAGGCCGGGCACCCTCCAGCACCATGACCCGGGGTGTGAGGGCTGCGCACCCCTTCAGTGTCATGAACCGGGTGTGAGGGCCGGCACCCTTTCAGTGCCATGAAACAGGGTGAGGGCCGGCACCCATTCACATGACGAAGGGTTTGAGGGCCTGGCCCGATTTCAATGCCATGAATCGGCGTGTGAGGGCCGGGAACCTTCAGCAATGACCCGGGGTGTTGGGGCTGGCTCGATTTCAGTGCCATGAATCGTGTGAGGGCCTGGCTCGATCAGTGCCATGAATCAGGGTGTGAGAGCCGGTACCCCATCAGCACCATGATCCGGGGTGAAGACCGCACCTCTCCAGCACCATGTCCCGGGTGTGAGGGCCGACACTCATTCAGTGACATGACCTGGGGTGACGGCCGGTACCCTTTCAGTGACATGACCCGGGTGTGAGGGCTGAGAACCCCTCCAGCACCATGCCCCGGGGTGTGTGGGCCGGGCACCCCTTCAGTGCCATGAACCTGGTGAATGCCGGTCACCTTCATGACATGACCTGGGTGTCAGGGCCGGGCACCCCTTTAGTGACATGACCCGGGGTGCCAGGCCGGGCACCCTCCAGCACCATGACCCGGAGTGTGAGGCTGACACTCATTCAGACATGACCCGGTTGACGGCCGGGCACCTCAGTGACATGACCCGGGGTGTGAGGGCCGAGCACCCTCCAGCACCATGCCCCGGGTGTGTAGGCTGGACACCCTTCAGTGCCATGAACCTGGGTGTGAGGGCCGGTCACTCCTTCAATGACATGACCCGGGTGTCAGGGCCGGCATCCCTTTAGTGACATGACCTGGGGTGCCAGGCCGGGCACCCTCCAGCACCATGACCTGGAGGTGAGGCCGCACACCCTTCAGTGCCATGAACCGGGGTGTGAGGGCCGGGCACATCTTCAATGCCATGAACTGGGGTGTGAGGGCCGGGCACGCTTCAGTGCCAAGGAAACGGGTGTAAAGGCCCGCACCCTACAGTGCTGTGAACTGGTGAGGGCCGGGCAACCCTTCATGACTGGGGTGAGGGCCGGGCACCTCCAGCACCATGACCCGGAGGTGGGGCCGGGCACCCCTTCAGTGCCATGAACCTGGGTGTGAATGCCGGTCACCTTCAATGACATGACCGGGGTGTCAGGGCGGGCACCCTTTAGTGACATGACCGGGGTGCAGGCGGCACCTCCACCATGACCCGAGTGAGGGCTGGGCACCCTCCAGCACCATGACCCGGAGTGTGAGGCCGGCACCCCTACAGTGTTGTGAACTGGGTGTGAGGGCCGGCACCCCTTCAGTGCTCGAAGCGGGGTGTGAGGCCTGGCACCCCTTAGTCCATGACCCGTGGGTGTGAGGGCTGTGCACTTATTGACATGACCCGTGTGAGAGCGGGCACCCCTTTAGTGACATGTCCTGGGTGTGAGGGCCGGGATCCCTCCAGCACCATGACCTGGAGGTGAGGGCCGGTCACCCCTTCAGTGCTATGAACAGGGGTGAAGGCCGGGCACCTCAGTGCCATGAACCGGGGTGTGAGGGCCGGGCACCCATTCAGTGCCATGAAACGGGGTGTGAAGGCCGGGCACCACTATAGTGCTGTGAACCTGGGTGTGAGGGCTGGCACCCCTTGACATGACCTGGGTGTGAGGGCCGGGCACCCTTCAGCACCATGACTCCGGGGTGTGAGGCCCAGGCCCTTTCAGTGCCCTGAAACGGGGTGTGAAGGCCGGGCACCCCTACAGTGCTGTGAACCAGGGTGTGAAGGCCGGGCACGTCTTCACATGACCCGGGTGAGGGCCGGGGACCTCCAGCACCATGCCCCGGAGTGTGAGGGCCGGGCACCCCTTTCAGTGCCATGAACGGGTGAAGACCGGGCACCCTATCAGTGCCTGTGAACGGGGTGTGAGGGCCGGGCACCCTCCAGCACCATGACCTGGAGGTGGAGGACTGGGCATCCTTCAGTGACATGACCCGGAGTGAGAGGGCTGGCACCTCTTCACATGACCTGGGTGAGGCTGGGCACCCTTCAGCACCATGACTGTGTGAGGGCCGGCACTCCTGTGCCACGAACTGGTGTGAGGGCCGGGCACCTTCAGTGACAGGGCTCCGCGGAGGAGGGCCGGGCACCCATTAGTGACATGACCCGGGTGTGAGGGCCGGGCACCTTTTCAGACATGTCCTGGGGTGTGAGTGCCGGGCACCCTTTCAGTGCCAAGGAAACAGGGTGTGAAGGCTGGGCACCCCTACAGTGCCATGAATCGTGAGGGCTGGGCACCCCTTCAGCACCATTGACTGGGGTGTGAGGCTGGGCACCATCAGTGCCATGAACCGGGGTGGAGGGCCGGCACCTTCAGTGACAGGACCAAGGAGTGAGGGCCGGGCAACCCTTAGTGACATGACCCGAGGTGTGAGGGCCGGGCACCCCTTTCAGTGACATGTCCCGGAGTGTGAGGCCAAGCACCCCTTTCAGTGCCATGAAACAGGGGTGTGAGGGCCTGCCTGATGTCAGTGCCATGAATCGGGGTGGAGGGCCACCCTCAGTGACATGACACGGGGTGAGGGCCGGGCACCTTCAGCACCATGCCCCGGGTGTGAGGGCCGGGCACCCCTTCAGTGCCATGAACCTGGGTGTGAGGCGGTCACTCCTTCAGTGACATGACCTGGGGTGACAGGGCTGGCACCCTTTTAGTGACATGACCCGGTGCATGACCGGGCACCACTCCAGCACCATGAGCCGGAGTGTGAGGGCCGGGCACCCTCCAGCACCATGGCGCGGGGTGCTAGGCCGGACACCCATTCAGTGACATGACCTGGGTGTGATGGTCGAACACCCCTTCAGTGACATGACCCGGGGTGTGAGGGCCGGGCACTTCAGCACCATGCCCCGGGGTGAGGGCTGGCACTCTTCAGTGACATGACCTGGGTGTCAGGCCGGCACCTTTCAGTGACATGTCCTGGGTGTGAGGGCCGGGCACCCTTCAGTGCCATGAATCGATGTAGGGCGGGCACACCTTTAGCACCATGACCCGGTGTTATACTGGCCTGATTTCAGTGCCATGAATCGTGTGAGGGCCTGGCCGATTTATGCCATGAATCGGGGTGTGAGGGCCGGGCACCCTTCAGTGACATGACCGGGTGTGGGGCCTGGCACCCTTTAGTGCCATGAACAGGGTGTGAGGCCAGTGCCCCAAGTGCTGCGAACCAGGGTGTGAGGGCCGGGCACCCCTTCAGTGACATGACCCGGGGTGTGAGGGCTGTGCACCCTCCAGCACTGCCCTGGGGTCTGAGGGCCGGGCACCCCTTCAGTGCCATGAACCTGTGTGAGGGTCGGTCACCTTCAGTGACATGAACCCGGGGTGTCAGGCTGGCACCTTTCGTGACATGAACGGGATGGGAATGCCCGGCACCCTACAGTGTTGTTAACTGGGTTGTGAGGACGTGCACCCCTTCACATTACCCGGGTTTGAAGGCCGGGCATCCCTCCAGCACCATGACCCGGATTGTGAGGGCCGGGCACCCCTTCAGTGCCATGACCTGGGGTGTGAGGGCCGGGCACCCCTTCAGCACCATGACTCGGGGGTGTGAGGGCCGGGCACCCTTCAGTTACATGACCCGGGGGAGGGGCTGGGCATTTTTAGACATGACCCGGGGTGTGAGGGGTGGGACCTCCAGCACCATGCCCCTGGAGTGTGAGGGCTGGCACCTTCAGTGCCATGAAACGGGGTGTGAAGACTGCACCCCTACAGTGCCATGAATCGGGGTGTGAGGGCTGGGCACCCATTCAGCACCATGACTGGGGTGTGAAGGCCGGGCACCCCATCAAGCATGAACTGGGTGTGAGGGCCGGGCACCCTTCAGTGACAGGACCTGCGGAGGAGGGCTGGCACCCTTTAGTGACATGACCAGGGGTGAGGCCGGGCACCCTTTCAGTGACATGTCCCGGAGTGTGAGGGCCGGGCACCAGTGCCATGAAACAGGGTTGAGGGCCTACATGTCGTCATGAATCGAGGTGTGAGGGCCGGGCACCCCTTCAGTGACATGACCTGGGTGAGGGCCTGCACCCTTCCAGCACCATGCCCTGAGGTGTGAGGGCGGGCACCCCTTCAGTGCTGAACCTGGTGTGAGGGCTGGTCACCCTTCAGTGACATGACCTGGGTGACAGGGCTGGCACCCTTTAGTGACATGACAGGGTGCGTGAACCGGGCACCACTCCAGCACCATGAGCCGGGAGGAGGTCCGGGCACGCCCAGCACCATGGCGTGGGGGTGTGAGGGCCGACACCCATTCAGTGACATGACACTGTGACGGTCGGACACCCCTTCAGTGACATGACCTGGGGTGTGAGGGCCGGGCACCCCTTCAGCACCATGCCCCGGGTGCGTGAGGCGGCACCCTCCAGCACCATGCCCTGAGGTGTGAGGCCGGGCACCCTCAGTGCCATGAACCTGGGTGGAGGGCTGGTCACCTTCAGTGACATGACCTGGTGTCAGGGCCGGGCACCCTTTCAGTGACAGGACCCGTGAGGAGGGCTGGCACCCTTAGTGACAGACTGAGGTGAGGGCCGGGCACCTTTCAGTGACATGTCCTGGAGGAGGGCCGGGCACCTTTCAGTGCCATGAAACAGGGGTGTGAGGGCCTGGCTTGATGTCAGTGCCATGAATCGAGGTGTGAGGGCCGGGCACCCCTTCAGTGACATGACCTGGGGGTGAGGGCCTTGCACCCTTCCAGCACCATGGTCCGGGGTGTGAGGGCCGGGCACCCCTCCAGCACCATGCCCCGGGGTGTGAGGGCCGGGCACCCCTTCAGTGCCATGAATCGGGATGTGAGGGCCGGGCACACCTTTCGCACCATGACCCGGGGTGTTATACTTGGCTCGATTTCAGCTATGAATCGGGGTGTGAGGCCTGGCTTGATTTATGTCATGAATCGGGGTGTGAGGGCTGGGCACCCCTTCAGTGACATGACCCGTGTGAAGGCCTGGCACCCTTTAGTGCCATGAAACAGGTGTGAGGGCGGGTACCCCTACAGTGCTGTGGAACCAGGGTGTGAGGGCCGGGCACCCCTTCAGTGACATGACCGGGGTGTGAGGGCCGTGCACCCCTCCAGCACCAGTGCCCCGGGGTCTGAGGGCCGGGCACCTTCAGTGCCATGAACCTGGGGTGAGGGTCGGTCACTCCTTCAGTGACATGACCCGGGTGTCAGGCCGGGCACTTTTCAGACATGAAACGGGATGAATGCCCGGCACCCCTACAGTGTTGTTAACTGGGTTAGAGGACTGTGCACCCCTTCACATTACCCGGGTTTGAAGGCCGGGCATCCTCCAGCACCATGACCCGGATTAGAGGGCTGGGCACCCTTCAGTGCCATGACCGGGGTGTGAGGGCGGGCACCCCTTCAGCACCATGACTCGGGGGTGGAGGGCCGGCACCCCTTCAGTTACATGACCCGGGGAGGTTGGGCTGGGCACCTTTTAGTGACATGACCCGGGGTGTGAGGGCTGTGGACCCCTCCAGCACCATGTCCCGGAGTGTGAGGGCCGGCACTTTCAGTGCCATGAAACGGGGTGTGAAGACGGGCACC